>NC_060878.1:41362009-41668758 GCF_021901495.1 Neodiprion virginianus | reverse complement strand
GGGTTGATGGCTGGTGTCGACCGGTCCATTAAGCTCGATGTTCCGCCGGTGACAAAAACCCGGCAGCGGGCGGATTATTCGGCATGCATTGATTACACGGCTTCACCGGCAAGCTCTGTGAAACACCGGTTTTCCTGCTTTCGCTCGCTAATGACACCGCACGATGGCCGAGCATTGTCCGGTTCCTGGGCATCAAACTACCAATATTCGTCTAGCCGTCGGAATTTAGTCGGGTAGGTACACTAATTTTCGAGTCCGACCATCGAGAGCCGACGACGCATGGCAGGAGGCACAGTTTGCTTTTACCACAGATCCTTTGAACCCCGTTTTTCCCATTCCTTTTTCATTCGCCTCGGTCCTTTCGCAGCGCAATATTAAGAAATCACAGACACGCAAACGGCGATGTGAGATAAGTGTGCCGGTGATCGACACGTTTAGACCCAATTACCGAACCTCGTATCTTCCAAAATTACAAGTTGAAGGCACAGACTGTGAATTTCTCTATGACTAAAGTGTGAATCGCCGGAGGTTTAAACACTGTAAATTTATTATTTCGTAATCTTACAACCAAGGATCAAACAGATACAACCTGTAACTGGGACACTCACCTTATCAACCGACCCATCGCACCGGGGAAATTATTACAAGTATAACAAACACTGTCTTTCCGTTTCCGGAGCACCTGCGTAATAGGCGTGTGTGAAATAGAGAATGGGAAGGTCGAATGGTCGAGGATAGGCGGCACTTCGGTGAAAGATGACTGCGGGGCTGAGAGAAGATTAGAGACTATTAATGGGGGAATAGGCGCTTGAGTCCAAGGCATACCTGGTAATTAATTTCCCTTGAACAAGGCAAATGCCTCTATTGTACCGAGCTTACACTCTGCAACGGAACCAAATGGGGATCGGCAATCCCGAAACCGTCGGGCAAAAACAGGTACCACTAATCCGGGCTCGCGTTAGTTGGTAAACCGTTGATAAAAAAAAACGATCTTTAGTTATAGCTGTTCGGTTGTAATTTATAGTCGAGTAAGTATGTGTGTACCTACAGTTGTTATACCGGATCGGCAAAACATCCGAGTTTCGCGTGTTCGGCTCCGGGAATTCAACGCGATTGCGTAATTACCTTACAGCACGGTGAAATATAGCCTCCTTCATTTTGCGGTATAATAAAACTCTAAAAGGTGCTCGCGTTATCTTTACTGTATATGCCTACACCTACTCGTCTAGTTGATCCACCGGATAATCACCTCGCACGAGATCGCGGAGCTGCTGTATGTACGTATGGGGCAACCCGTGCAATTTCGACCTGGGTCTGACCCTTGACCTCTCGGATTGGCTTCGCAATTTTTCGTAAGATTGTTCTCACTTTGAAAGGCGCTCGGTTTTTTTTTGGATTTTTTTGACTCGATTTGAGTGTTTTAGAATTTTTTAAACACGATTTTATCGATCGACAGTATTTGAAAATCTGAAAAATCGTGTGTCGGATATCAAAATTTTTAAGCTTATAGCCGGAGTGGGAGGATATTTCCTTCTTACTGTCTTCAAGCTTATTCCGAAAAAAGAAACGTTCAAAAAATTATAAGCGGGAGTTAGTTTACTTTGGATGGCTGCTGAAACATTTTCATACGTCACACCGAATTTTTTAAGGTTTCTTGAGAGTTTTCGCAACAGATTTTTCTTCTTCTTTATTTTGCCAATGAAAACAGTTATAAATTGTTAGATGATTCCGAAAAATCTGAAATAAATTTTCAAAAATCCGGTGTGACGTACGAAAATGTTTCGGCAACCATCCATAGTAAACTAACTCCCGCTTCTAATTTTTTTAACGTTTTTTCTTCGGAATAAGCGTGAAGAACGTAGGAAGGAAATATAACTCATTCCGGCGATAAGCTTCAAAATTTTGGTATCCGACACACGATTTTTCAGATTTTCAAATAGTGTCGATCGATAAAATCGTGCTTAAAAAATTCTAAAACATTCAAACCGAGTCAAAAAAATTAAAAAAAAAACCTAGCGACTTTCAAAGTGAGAAAAATCTTACAAAAAATTGCGAACCCAATCCGAGAGGTCTAGGGTCAGACCCAGATCGAAATGGTATGACCTTGCTCCGTACGTACCTTGTACCTCAATACCGTTGTATGTATCCAAGAGTGTAACCAGCTGAGTGAGTATTAACTAGGCTTGCCCCCGCTTCCCATCAGCGGGTTCAATCGATATTGGAGAGCTTATTTTTATACTGGCATTTATACTGGGGGACATTTACAGCAACAATGCAGTACAGTAATTGGTAAATATTTTTCTAACCGTGCTCTTCGAGGTCTCGTTGCAATTAGATGAAAGTGAGGAGAGTGAGGGAACCCGGTGGGAGCAGAAGGAGGGGGGGGGGGGGGGGGGGGGAAGTTTGCAACATCAGTCGGCCGCGCAAAATGAGCCGCAGCTGTTACGCGATCCCTGAGGGACGCGGCACGGGATGCGTTGGGGAGAAAACGTGTTTTTTTAAACAAAGAATAAAATAGAAAATAAAAAAAAATTCGCATCGTAACACCTCCCCTGTAAATTAAAGAATTAGTGTGTTGAAATCAACACGCTTTTCGACGCCGTTATGTGGATGTTACACATCTTGAAAAAAAAAAAAAAAAAAAAAAAAATGCTCGTCAGGTCAGCAACAGGGATGTTGGCTCAGTTGAAACGAGGAATAGGCATCGAGATTCTGAACGTTAATCAAAGCCCACTTTATGCTAGTGCGGGGTAAATTACACGTTTGACAAGTTGCACAAGGTACGCTGTTTTAACGATGCATGACAGACGTACAGTCGAGTCGAAAATTATTGACGAGAGAGAAACATGGTAGATCAAAGCTTTCCAAAGTTCGATCGAAGCTAATGAAGTCGATTCCAATGAAGATAGCCCGTGTTGTGTATAAAAATATTTTGAAACACTCAATCTAATCTGTGACTAAACTTTATTGTTAATAACGTCAAAGAAATCACATTATTTTACTATTCTCACATCGAAAGATCCGTCAAGTTCGGCCGATTCTAATGAAAAATGTCTCGTTTCAGTTAGCAATGAAATCCCTACAAATTGACGAAAACACATTTTTTTTTAGAAATTCTAATAATTTTTTCCAAACTCCAAACTCGAGGGCTTTTGCGGTGGCGCATCTCCCGACATCACCGTCCAACTTGTAACAGATAGAAGTGTTTTCATTTTCTTAATTAAAAAAAAAAAAAAAAATACTCCTGAAAACAGCTATGATTTTAGACCGTCCAAGCTATAAATCCCCCCTCCCCCAAGTAATCGCCGAATATTTCGTTACTCGATACAGAGTAAAATTGTTTAAACTCAACGATGTTCCGTTCGCGTGCAGAGTTCTCAATTCCCGAGATGGGGTTTTCAAACAAATATCCCCAAACTAGGACACAATGCGGACGGACGACAAGGGATCGAGACTGCTCGGCTAAACTCGACAAAAAGGCCGACTGCTAAAATACGTCCGGTATGTAAAGCTACTTTGAGTTTAATCGCTGGTATCTAAATACAAATCGTTGTACAGGAGGAGGAGCGGCCGGGAAACCGGAAACTGGAAAAGTGGGAACATGGAGTCGAACGGATCGAGACTATCGTTTATCCGACTCACCCTTAGAGCGGAGAATAAAATCTTTTCAAATTCACGCACGGCCAGTCTGAGAATCCCTTATCGGATAAAAGCCAATTAACAAGATTATGCTTCATAAGAACAGCGTTTTCCTTTACGAACGACAAAATCATCTGCATGATAAAGATTCTTCGACTCGTGATATAAATTCGAATATAATCGGATTGAAAAAAAATTTGCAAACATGTGTTTAACAGAAAAATAATAATCGTAAAACAAAGAAAAAATTGTGAAACGAAGGCAAAGGAATTATATAATCGGCAGCCTCGACGTTGGGTGAATTTTCGATTTGATTCTTTCCCGAGAACGCAAAGACGAAGGAATCTCGGAATTATTATCACGGCGCGGTGAAAATAAAGGGGGAAGAAAGAGGAAAAACAGGGCTCGGAGATCCCTGAGGAGATGGTGAAAGCTGCGCGCGGCACGAAGAAGGAGAAGAAGGCAGGTATAGGTGAAGATAAGGTAGGTACTGTCAAAACATCGCGAAAGATTTGCGCGACGACCAAGTCCCAGGCCAGTTGGAAATATATTGCTTTTTTTCGCGCCGTGTGTGTCTGTTTTTTTCTTTTTTTTTTTTCTTTTTACTTATTTTGTTTTATTTTTCTTTTATTTACTTTTTTCCTTCCTTTCCCTGGAACTAGACGATGTGTTCCTTTCACTTCGCGCCAAGGGTCCCATCCGAATGTAACCCCAGGAAAAATCCAGACGCGACGTCTTTTTTTCTGGTCTGTAAGGGTCGATTCGTTTCTGTGAATTTTGTTCATTATATGTATGTATGTGATAAAATTATTGCGACAAATATCATTGAGGTATAAGCTGGAGATCGTTCGTGGAAAACTTGGAAACTTTCCGACACGCGATCCGGACTGACTTTCAATTTTACTGTCCTCAGCTATACGAAAAGCTACAACTGCATTCAGGGCGAAGAATCGTTCTAAAAAACCCCCGATATTCTAACGCGTACACTGAGAAAAATTTCATTTGTTACAGTAACTAGAAAAATTCAGTAAGACTGATATCGTTAAAAAAAACTGTTTGAACATTGTTGGGATTACGAAAAACGAGGTACACGCAACCGTTTTGCGCTATTGTCGATCCTTTTTTGGTAATTGCAAAGCAAACCCAGTTTGTTCGGTTAACTGTACTTTTTTAGTTAAACGAGGCCTTAAAATCAATTTATCTTTGCACAAGTATTAAATTTTCCCAACAGTTACAAGAAAATATATTAACAGTGATCGTAATGGGAAAGAATAGTAAGAGATACTAGACTTTCCGGTAACAGCTACAAAAATAATTTTCACATTCTACCCAGAAGTATATTTTCCGATTCTGGTAAAAAATAAAAATAGTTAAGGACCGAGCGGTAACCGGAGCTAAAAATTTCCCCCAGTACAGGCTTACAGTAAACGGTTACTGGGAATTTTGCCCGAGGTGAATTATGGCGAAACGAAAGACCCCGGCCTCCGTCGCACGTGCCGATCCACAGCAGGAAATTAAGGGACGACTAAGGATCCAGAACATTCAACTCCAGATGGGACACGAGCAATTTATAGCGTTAGCCCGGTTCAGCCTCAATTATAACCGACTGATTTCCGACGGTCTTTGTCAGCCGATGAGGTTCGAGCATCGCAAGGTTTGTCGCTTGAAGACGGTCTCGATGCAGCTTGAAAGCTCTTGTCACCTCAAACGGCGACACCATTCGCGAATGCTCGGCGATAGGTGTAATTGAATCGCCCCTACAGGCGGATGAGATGAGTAGCCGTGAAGAGATCAGGTGTGTATACTTTCAACGGCTCTTCGGTGTAGCGTCGTTTCCTCGGTTCCGTCCAGGACGAATGGCCCACCAGGGATAACCGTCGGCTAAAAGGGATTCGAGACGAGAGCGGGCGGGAAGGTACCTGGGTCGAGATTATATCGATCGTTTCGAAAATCAATGGAGCCATTCTCTCTCCCCCAACGAGCTCGTCTTAATATGCAGTCAAATTTTCATATTGATGGACGAGGAACGTGAATGGCGTGCCGAAGTTATCGAGTCACGTGCCTCGGGGCACGTACCAGACAAATTTCATTTGCGTCTGGGCATTCTTCGCCGCTTCATCGTCTTCCCCCCTCCCCTTTTCCCACGGCTTATCGCGATCCTCACTCCCCATCATCCCCATCCGCACCCCCTCTGCATCGTGTCCCTGTCATTTTGACCTGGACGAAGTACGGTGAAGGGGGGAGAACAAACGGGAACATTCTTTCGCCCTGGATTCTGTCCTCCTCCATACGTGGGGCCTCGGAATTGAATCGAATGGATTTTGTTCGACTCTCTTTGGAAAAATTTTTGCAAAAACTGGCTCAATGGTATCGTGGCGAAACTTCTCACTCACTTTTTTCATGACCGTTTCTTGTGTGTGGGGAAAGAATATTTGTTTTTTGATTTTGAGTTTGTATTTAAATAAATAAATTTTGGTACTATACGCTGAATCATAAGCAAAATTTTCATTCGTTACTTGTAAAGTTTGCATTTGTTTTTCCTGAGTTGATCAATGAGAATTGAAGTTTTTGGTTTATAGGTAATATGGATGCCTGATCAGAAGAAGAAGGAAAACGTTTTCACCAAGATGCGATTGACTTTGAACGACGTTGTCAGAGGCGGTATAAGGAGAGTGTGATGGGGGATTACGCTCGAGCTTCTATACAAGAAAGTTGATACGAACATAGAAAAATTACGAAAAATACTCATTTTTGAACTTTGTTTATCAATTCTTTCACATTTTTATTTTATTATTAATTATTATTCTTTAATAAAAGTGATTTAAAGGCGATACTGAAGTTTAACTGTTATCCACAATAAATGTTTGAGAAGATAGATGATTTTTCTTAAAATCCGTAATATCGTTCCACTTTATACAAAAGCAAACTTTACCTGATAAAACTATTTTTACTTAATGAAAATTTGACATGTAGAACCCAGACTGAAAATTTGCGTCGACCGTTGTCATTGATTCAAAAACATGATTCCCGTTTATACGAATCTACCGGTGATTTTTATCGAAAAAATTCGTATCACCGCTTCCTTTTCAGTGAATACTAAACGCGGTTAAACGCTTATCGCATGGATGTGTCTATCCTGATTACCGGTATCGGCAAGTCTGGGGCACTGCACGCGAACTTACCTACGTGCGACATACCTTATATAATATCGGTCACGAAGCGATGCACGTATGCGCACGATAGCGTTAAATGCGGGTGTAAGGTGGCTTTGCCTTACTGGCTAACGTGATTCGAATGCCGGCCGGTTGACGTTTAACAGTGTTATCGGAACCCGGCGTTCTCGCCGTGGGTCGAATATTACTGTTATAATGCGAAACTCGGGGTAGTTTCTACGAGTTGCGATACGCCACCCGGCGAATCTTCGAGGAGGTCGCTGAGTTCGAAGTTTATTGTACAGATCCATAGGTCGAGTGATTTTCCTGAAAATGCGGGAAAACCAATACCGAAATTATCGATCGAAAGCTTGGATAACGATTTTTCATTTCAAATCTATTTCAGGTGCCTCAAAATCTGGTAGATTGTAAGTTTGTCTTTTTTCGTTTAAAAATTATCATTCTCAGAAATTCACGAAACTAGTGGATTTTTTTTTGTTTTTTTCAACTTTCAAACTGCGATTTAAATGAAGAATAATCATCCGAACGAAATGATTGTACGGAGAGTGAAATCGAGCGAATAAACTTATCGATTCTCTGCCACTTTGGAATAATAAATCGATATCTGTAAGCCTGTTGTACGTAATTTCGCTAGTTTTCGTTTTTACATTTTGAGTAAAACCTTCGTATAATAAGCTTGTAAATTAATTATCCAACTTTCTTAACCGTTCGATGCATCACTGGAGAAACCGAGGTAGTTGCGCATCCCTCCCGTATATTCACGATGGTCATATAACTCGAGGTCACAGTTTGCAATATCGTTAAAATCGGGGTTTCTCGAGGAGAAGAGCGCAGCAGCTCTTATCTCGGTAATATAATTTTCAATTACGTTCCACGTCTAATATTTATTCATCATCTCGCCCCGCGGGTGAGGCAAGTTTAACTCGGTTCGCACAGTAGTTCGCGGGCCCGAACTACCCGCTGTGATATATATTACATTGGATGTGCTTCTCGAGCTGGGGCCGAGGAGCATCCGGTTGTCCCCAACGGGGTTGCACGTTTCCGCGGTGTAATAACGCCGGGGAGATGAAGAAGAAGAAGAATAAGAAAAAGAAGAAGAAGAAGAGGAAGAAAAAGAGAAAGAAAGCGCCAACCTTGTCGTCGTCTCATCGTCGGCCTGTAACCGACGAAACTTTAGGCCTGTCCCACCGGCGATAAGACTCCCAGGATAATCCTGGGCCCGCGCTAAAATTTGAATTTAATCTCGCCGAAGCTCAACAGTTTCGTTATATCCATGCATACCGGTTATATTTGCATAGAGAAGTCCTGAACCGTAAAACTTTCCACTGTGTCCGCGATGCCGTATATACATATACATTTTATACATATAAATATATATATATATACATGTATATTCACACACATAATCAGCCAAGTTCCTCGACCCTCAAAAGCCAGCGTATCTATATCTGGAAGCAAGCCAGTGTTGTCCCATATTTCTAGTGTGTGTCCTCTGAATATCGTAGAGTGAAATAATTTTGTAAACTGAGGCTGATAGCTTCGGATGCTTCCCTCTTTGTCTTCTTTTTTCTTTTACGGTATAATAATTTTGCGGGAAATCAAACCGAGCACTTTTTAAATCACGGCACGCGAATCGTAGTGCAGTATTTCCGTGACAGGTACACTTATATGTATATATGTATACAAGAAGGATAACATCGCCGTCGAATCGATCAATTTAAAACGACGCTTGGTTCTCGTTCAGGCGGATATGAAGGCGCAAGTTTGCTTCGCGTGCGCCGATATTTTAGCCTGGATTTTCAGCTTCGCTGCGGTGTAATCATCGCCATGTAACGCAGGTATATTGCATACGTATTACACGGTGCTGAGTGCCGACAGTTGATAGACGGAAGCCGACGGCTATTCCGCATTCGCGTCGAGTTGCAGAATCGCTTATTTCGTCCGACGATCACGCCGAGTCAGCCGAGATTTCCGTACAATGGAGTATCGGATAGATCGGAGCAATTTTTTCAGGGATCATGAGGACAAGTGTATTCACCTCTTCGGAAAATGTAGAAACCTCCTCTCATTGATTAATTTTCTTTACCGTAAAACGAGGTTAACAGTTTTTCTTTTCCCAATTTATCCCTAGTTGTGCACGATGAAACATTTATGCCAAACTGGGTTTTTACACTACGCAATGTATATATTTCACTTTTTCGAATCTCTCTTAAAAAACGGATCTCTTCTCTTCGGGATAAACAACCGGGACAGTATTTTTAAGAATAAAAAATTACATTTCAAATCGAATCTAAGTTTCTTGATTTTTTTTTTTTTTTTTTTTGTATTTAGAAGAGTTTCACTTTCCGAGTATGGACTTCGTCGTTTCTTCATTTTCCTAATTTTTCCACTGGGCTGTACTTTCTGTACATCATTGGGCTCGTCCAAATCCGGAAGCTCGACTTTAAAATGGGAGGATAAAGGAAGGGGGGTAAAACTTTCCGTCGGACACCAAGAATCGAAAGACAAGACCGGAACTGGGGCAAGCCGAGATGCAGATGCGCCAGGAATCGGGATTATAGGAAACCGAGTTGCACTATTTCTGTTATTTTATCGCAACCCGAGGACTCTGAAAGTTCAAACTTGGCCCGTATATAGTCAGGGATTCGTGGATAAGATGGGCTCGCGTTACGATTGGTGGAAACTCGATTTCGCCACAGTTTCGGAACTTTTGGTCGGTACGCACCAAAGCCGGGCGAACCTCAGTGGAGGAAACCTAATTTAATCTCTTGGAATCTAATTTACGTCCCGACAGTATAAGAGGCGCGGCGAGAGTTGAGGCGGATTTTCCTACAGTCTTCACTGCTTGCTCGCATTACCTGCAACGTTGAAAAGATTTCATCCGAGAACACGCGTCGCGAATTATCTGTGGAATAGACCACGGATTTGACGAGTCCATTTCGATCGGGTAACATCCATACGAATTAACGATATCCGATTAGATTACATGATTTCCTTTGCATCGTGTACCAGAAATGACCAAATCGATTAATCGACCGACTCGATTATTTTATCTCACAGTCGGCTTTTGTTTTTTACTCCCATAAATTTATGTGATTAAAGTATCCATTATTATTATTGTCATACTTACCGAGTACCTGTTAGATATAATAAGCGAAAGATAAAAATACTTTGAATGAAACTATAAATGATCAAAAAACTTTTCCGGTCTTAAGACTACGTATTGAAATTTACGAAATTTTGCTTCAACCGCACCGTTTAAAAAAAAGAACATGAAATAATCGATTATGGGGTTCATTTTTTCCGAGTCAATCGAGTGATGTACGATTATTTGTTTGAACTCGATTAATAAGAAAAAAAAATTCAGTAGAAAATTAAAAATTTACAGTTTCTCGGGGCTTCCAGAATCTTACAAAATTTCGTTAAAACAACATCAGAAATATTTGTAATTAGAGTTCCTGCCCGATTTTGCTACAAGCAAGATGCATTGATATTTTAAACACAGTTACACAAAACTAGTTACGGCGATCTAACCGTGAGCCATTCAAATGGAGTTTTAATTTTCTAGAAAACATTATTTTATCATTCTTTCATTTATCATTCGCAATCTTTAAACCTTTCCAAGATATAAGAATTCGATTTGTCTGATCTGATTTACGGAAACTCTGACGTAAAATACTACACAGGCAACTTGACATCGCCGAGTTTTAGTCGGTGGATAGCAGAGATATTTCCCACACCGGTGTCTTAACGGGTGGCTTTGCTACGTCAAAGGGCGTTAACTGCTGGAATGTACGATATCCTTGTGGTTCAATATCCGGCCACAGGGTCAAATTATCGGTCGATAGAATTCTCTATCAATCATCATTTATCCACAGAAAAACCTGTCGGCATAATTTGCTATTAAGAATAAAGTCCACGCATTGGCTTATACCAGTTTAATGACATAATGTGAACGTATCATTTCCAACTCTTATAGATCACTGTAGCCGAACATCCTTCCGTGCAATACCTGATTACTGGAAAAATCGTAGAATTGGATGGAATTAAATGGCAAATTACCATCAGAATACCAAAATTGAATTCCAGCACCGTGGAAATGGACGAAGTTAATTTCATAATTTCCTACGGGAATGTGCAGCATTGCAATCGTCTCATGTTAGATACTAGGTACAAGTAAATATTTTATACCTTTAAGATTCTAATTGTCACTGCAATATTTTCTGTTAATTTTAACGCAAAATTACTGTAATTTCTCAATTGATTAAGGCACCAACATCATTTATTGTTGTACCAACATAAAATTTTCGCAATAGTTACAAGAATAGTTATATAGATCCTAGATTTCCTGGTTACAGTTACAAAACTCAAAGTTCTTGAGCGATTATGTTGGACGCGAGAAATCTAGCTGAATTTTTTAACTCCGAGCGCCGCTTGTAATTCGCTGGAATCCTGTTGAAAACTGCAGTATAAAAATCCGGATTTCCTGTCGACTCGATGATAACAAATCCAGGTATATATAATACATATGAGAAAGTTGGCACAAGTATAACGGCGTGGATTAAATCAGCCCAACCGGCCAAAAATCGTGTACAATATCCGCCGTATAAGCCGGGTTATAAATATCTCAAGCGTGTTCAGGCAGCTCGCTCCACTTTTCAACTGTAAGTGGTATAGGAGTTCGAAAAGTTCTCTAACAACCGTGTGAAGAGTCTGCGCCTAACAACCCTGCTGCAGACGCGAAGGTTGTGTGTTAGAAACTAAAATTTCAATTATGAAAACGGAGGAAAAAAATCGGGTGAAAACCTTTGCCAATCTTTGGTAGAAGTTTACACGCGAGACGGGTCGGAAAGGAGTAAAAATTCGGACTCATCTTTTTTTTCCAGATAGTAGCACTAATGCCCACTAAAACGTCGCACCTACAGACTTTTTGGAAAATTATTGCTTTTACAATAATATATATACTGAAACAGTTTTTCCTGTGTTATTTCCATAAGAAACTTCGGTCGAAATGCGGACTATTTTAGGGTTGAGACAAAAATTTGAAAAAATTAGGCATGTGTTTTTAAATTATTTGCAGTTGATCTGGGGGTGGGAGGGCGTCAAAAATTCATCTAATTAAGGACCACCCTAATGTCCCGTGCATCCTCGAATCAATGAACGTTCCAAGTCTGTGCAGAGAGAATGGGGGAGAGAGAGTGAGAGAGAGCTGTATGAGACAGCGGCTACAAGCGGTGGTAGAGTAACTACTCGCCGATCCTAAATCCTATCACATTTCCCGAAGTAAGGTAAACTGCATTCCTTCGCACACGTAAGCCACGGTGTGTAACGTCGCTGTAGGCGCGCGTTAAACGTATGTATGTACCTACGTGATAGCGAACCGTGGAACAGGGATAACGCAATTACCTACAAAGTTGTAATCCTTGCCCGGTATAAATTGGCCGGTGTTGTGCTAATCGGGAGCTTAAATAGTCCGTTTAAGAACGTCTTAATACCCGGTTAATCCCAGCCCTGGTTAGCCTTTACTTTTGTCGCCATTCGCGAGTTCCCCTTCCGCCCCTCGCTGCCTCAAAACCAAATCCCTCGTTGTGTGGATCGACCATTTGCACGTCATGGATTTCCCCGCGATTTATTCGCCTACGACTTTTGCCTGTCGAAGAATTGTTGCCAGTCAAGATTTCTATTTATTTATAGCTTTTATTGAGAAGGAAATTGGGGAAGCTTTGGGATATGGCCAGCGCCCGATACCTGATGGTTTGAAGAAAAAAAAAGAACAAATTAGGAAGCCGAATTTTTGCTCGCAGTAAATCGGAGAGACACTCAGAATTACCGACAAACTCGGAGTATCCACGAGGCTTCAGCGAGACTAAATACGACCGTGGAGGGCAAGTACTTACTTTGAGTGACGGCTTTACAAATGGAAGGTATTAGTCGTAAAATTTGGTTCAGCACCGATACATGCGAATTTTTCCCGAGACAAAAGGACTGCAGGTTGAAACGAATTCTGGGTATACATTCTTTGTCTCTCCTACATTTTTCCGCTCGGCATATTTCCTCAGGTAAAAATTGTGAAGAAACAAAAAAAGAATATCTGAAAAAGGGGGAAAAGAAGAGCAGAATTGCAGGCGTTTCAACTCTCCCCCTCTCTCTCCCTCTCTCTCTATCTTTTCTTTCCTTTCCCTCGAAAGGGCTAAACCGTAAAGAGAAATACTTTCCACCGTAAAAGCCCTATTTAAGCCCAGCCATTGAGGTCACGGTCCTTCGGCTCTTTCTCGGCTTTGTCGCCATTCAGTGGACGGCGCCTCCTCCGCACGTCTCCTCGCGAACGCGCGTGGCTCGCCTTTCAACGAGCTTGCGAGGACTTCCTCCGTATAGGTTGAGCTGCCGGTCTGATTTCGGGGTGCAGAGAAATCTGAATACAAATCCGGGAGAGCTCGAGTGCCCGCGATGGCTGCAGGGAGGCGAAGGGAGGCGAAGGGAGGCGAAGGGAGGCGTTGGGAGGCAAAGGGAGGACAGCCAAGCTCCAACCGTCCGCCGTTTCTCCTCCTCCTCCTCCTCCCGATCCTCATCCTCCTCGTCTCTTTTCCATCCTGGAATAGACGCGCGGTTTTCGCGGTGTGTAAAACGTTCGTGTGCGACGAGCGGCAGCCGTCACCGGATTCCGTCCCTTAAGGCAGTGTGAGAACGTCACGTTTTTAGCAGCTGACAAAGCAGTACGCGCCTCACTCGACTTCGCTAACTGAACCGAAAGACGTAGGGATTTTGCCGACTCCTTCCACCCAGCCTAGATAACGAATTATACAGGCAAGAAAAACGACAGGAGCTACCCTTTCAGAAATTTTTTTCTCAACAATCTGCATAAATTCTCGCTTCTGGGCTTACCGACGCACTTTATTGCCAAACACCAATCGGACCCAAAATGCGGTAGGGAGTCAGCTACGTTATGTAGCTAAATAACAAAGAACTTTTCCCAACTTTCAAAGAACGACGTACCCGAAAGCAGGTATACAAGCCCGGTTCTGGATACAGATTCCGATACGGACATTTACCGACACTTAGCCAAGACGCAAACCTTTTTGTAGAATTCAAACCAGCCAGAGTGGGGATATTCCCCACCGTCAAAGGTACCAGAAAAAGGTTCGTGTCTTGGCTAAATGTCGGTAAACGTCGGTATGCCAGTCTGTGTCCAGAACCGACCTTGTGTACCGACCTACTCTCGAAGAACTGTACAGCCGGAAGTATGACGTAAGCTGCTTGTGAATAAAACCCGGGCCGGCGAGCTTGCAGCGAGTGGCTCTAGCTCGCGCATGAGGGCTAAATTCGAGGCCATCATCTTCCACCCCGCATCCCTAGCTCCGGTACTCCGTAAACCCTCTAACCGCGACCTCGACTCGTCTCGGCTTTCTCCCACCTCCCCTTGATCCAGGACTGAAACGGGAGAGCCTGCCTAGACACTTGACGCCGAAAAGCCCCTCGTCTAACCGTCGTTCCCGAAACCAGTCCCCGTCCTAGGGCGCACTTTTCCTCCCCCGAGAATCGCTGATCTGGTGGGGTGAAACAGGATAATTTCGATGGGGGGATGAAACGCTCGCGAATTTCTTAGCGATCAAGACTCATTCCCGAAAGGGAAGTCTGATCTTGAGTGCCAATTGAGCAGCAGCTGGGGAACAACCGGGAAGAACCGAGTTGGAGATCGAAACGGTAAAGCTATTCGCACTCACCGCTGCTACAATCAGTCGGACGCATAATTATATTCGTTTCGCTCGACTCGTCCTGATCCTGCAGCTATATATTCGCCATGCCGGCTTGATTTATCAAATTTCCTCCGATTTCCGTAACGTTTCTCTACTTCATTAATTTACCCCAATTTACCCTCTCTTCATTTCAATCGTCTTCACCACCGTCGCAAGACGGATAAATTTATTCCACGTCAAATTACTTTCGAATTTGCTTGTTCGTGAATATTACGACATCGGGAGAATTGTAGAGAATCTTCTTCTGTTTTTCCCTTCAAATTTCTAGAGTAATGGAAAAAAATACGATTCTATAATACTGTGAAAAAATTGCCGCGATCTCTTACGAGCCTCGAAGCAATGTTATTATTATTGTTGTGGTTGTTGTTGTTGTTGTTGTTGTTATTATTATTATTATTACTACTATAATGTCATTATTGCCATAAAAGTAATACGTTTCTCCTCACCCGCATACGTATAATCGATCGTGCAGAACATGTCATAATGTTTGAGTAATTTCCACTCTTCCCCCAAGGGGCGTAAAAAATAACCTGCGGCACGTCAAATGGCTCGTGCGTAATATATTTGTCCTCGTATCTATTATACGAACAGTGGGGCAAACAGACAGACACAACGGTGGATATACGGTGCATGGTGCAGGGTGTATAATAGATGTCGATGACGAGGGGTAAATCACTCGTGTGTATACGCACTTCGGAAATGTGTACCGGAACCCTCCGAACTATAATTTCTGGAGAGCCGGCTTGAGGCGGAAGGCACACATTTCTCCGGCTGCCGTCACGCCTGTGTGAACACAGTACGAGCATACACACAAACCCATGTATGCACGTACATACGTACACGTATATATACGTATACGCGGAGAGTAACAAGTGTAACACAATATTTCATAGAGCTGTTTCCCGCAGCTAACGCAGCTGAAAGCAATCGATCGAAACTTCGTCAACCATGGTCGTCAAGCTTAACAACGCCGGGCAACAAACTCTCCGAAACAAATCCTTTGTCTCTATCCTAACTATTATCGAACAATCCTGCAGCAGGGCACTTTTGGTACAAAGTATGATCTATGTATAGGTATACCGTCTAGCCGTCGCTACGCTCTTGGAACTCGAGTTTAACTCGCGTTGGTACAAGACGTCGAAGATAATGCCGAGACTTGAATAAAGTCCTTTGAGTCTACTTCCAATCTTCAAGCTTATCGCAAATAATTCACTTATACTGATCGTTCGTATCGTTCGACTCGGTCGGTGTTGTAGTTTGTACAACTCGAATTGATGCGAGGTGATTTGGCGCTTTTCGAATCCCTAGAGGTACGAACGCGACGAGTAGACGGAAAGTTAACTTACTTTTTCGAATGGCTGCAGGACTCGGGGTGGCCAGGGTGAGTATGGCCAGCGCAAGAAGCCCCCAACCGCCAACGACGGCAGCAGCCATCGGGGTGTCCCGTCTCTGAACCCTCCTTCGTTCCCGATCGTCAATCTTCCTCGTCAGGCCTCATTTGCGGCGACCACCTGCACCGAGAAACCCCTTATTCAGTATCGTCCGACCTAGCGGCGTTACGTTACGGTACACATCTAACTTGATCCACGGTTATAGAAACTGTTAAAAACACCTAAAGGGTTGAAAATTTCAGTTACGTCGTCACACCGCATCTCGCTCCACGTTGATAAAACAAATCTGCGAAAAAATATTTCATTTCAGCCGCGTGGGATGTTTTTGGTAAATATTTTGATTTCGAGCGCGCTGAATCCAAAAGTTAGTTCCATGTACCTCCGTTACGTTACAGTATTCTTGCAAAATACAAGGTGTTTGGATAACAAAAAAAAGCATAACAATAATGAAAAATTCACCATTTTTTACAATGAACTAAACAATACTTGGTACAAAAATTAAACGAAAGAATTCTTCGTGAAATGTACTTAACATTCCGTGTTCGTTCTCTTTGCCTGTTAAACCTTTTCTTCTACTCTTTTACACTTCTCCGAACACGCTTCGGCCTTCCAATTTCTGTTTCTCCGTTAGTATTTATTCTCGAGTCTCACTCTAATACATATTAAATGGAAGTAAGAAATCACTGTTGCATAAGATTTTCAGAATCAAGAAAAGGATACCAGATTTCGAGTTAAAAGGGATTTTCACTCTAAATGAAACTACAACCACGAGTTCAAGAAAAAAAACCTGACGTGTGATCTGTAAGAAAAAGTATTAAAAAAACCTGTGCAATTTTTTGGCTGCTGACCTGTGTAACGAATGAATGAATGAATGAAAGCGCGCAGAGGCTGCAAGCTTTTACTCTATTGAACCTCACGAATGACTAAAGCACTCCCAGATACCGTGTCAATATCGATGATTCCGCCCTGCAAAGAGGCTTTTGATACCTGCAGGGTGATTCGCGCTCCGCGCATTCGTGTTCCGTTGGGTAATTGTTGGGAGACCGCGTTGAATTTATCCGGATCAAATTGCGGTAAAAGTACCTTTGCGGGAACCGAGGCGTAGAAGCCAAGTGACGACAAGTGGAGGGACCAAAGTGAGTTCCGGCGCAATTGAGTAGACGCGGGCAAACACTTTGAGAATTCAGAACAACCGGGTCGATATTGATTCATGCTGGTAACGGGGTTGAAACTCCCCGATACCCCCGATGCAACTCCTCTACGTGTCGGCGATGAACCGTTGCTATACTTCTGCTTCTACTTCTGCCTCCAGCACTTCGACTACCACTCTTCGCAATGTGAAATATTTATTGTCACCTCGCGATGTACAGTCACTCTGCGCGGTGTGGTTGTCAACTTTAAAAGTAAATTGAACGAAAAAAAGAGGACGAGTTATTGAAATTCTGATCCAAACGGATCCAGCTCTCTCGGAGGAGCAATTCCATTTTAGAAACGTTTCATATTGTGCGTCCGGAGAAATTTCTTACAACTTCTTCGCGCGCATACCGACGTACGTTAGGATTCTCGCAAGTTCTATATTAAAAAAAATATCTCTCAAGTTCGAGGAATTTTCTCACCGGTTTTCATGGTATACCTATACACGCGCGAATTAGGCACGCAGCAAGTTTCCGGCGTGATTTTCTTTAAGCTTTCGCAAAATTTCTGCACTGCGATGGCACTCGGTAACATCTCCGGGAATAATTTTATCGATTTACGATTTAACTCTATTTTCTATACGTCGCGACGTTAGACGTTTCTATAGAGCAGCTTCTTGCCCCGGCTGGCGCCATTTAGTCGCGTTCCCGCTCCGAGAGAAACCTTCGCCATTAATTGGCATCCCCATTAGTACAGAATGCAAAAAGTTACCGGAGAATTTAACGGGAAACTTTTTCACCTTTATTTTTTTGCCCCTTCTTTTCTATTATCATTTTTGTTTTCTTGTCTACATTTTTTTGCCCACTGACTAGTCGCAAAGGTCGGAAAGTTAGCAAAGTCGTTTGTTTTTTTGCTTCAACGACTGCAGATTAGAGGAGAATTGTTTTCATATTTTGCAAGGGGAATTGTATGTATCTATATTGTTGGTAATTTTAGTGAAATCCTGAAATTTTTAGCTCGCCAGACGACGGGAAAAATTCGAGAGAAGAGTGTATTATCATTATTATTATTATACATATAGGTAGGGTGGGCTGTGGGAATGGGAATGGGGATGGATACGCGGCTGCGGCAATTAACCTCACGATTTAATACGATAGGCTGTCGCGTGCCGCAAGTCCTTCTGATTTATATAATAAAACCCGGCATCAATTAAATCAGTCAAGAATGTAGTTAGCGCGCGATAGGAATTGAGATGAATTATTATATCGCGTCCGATATTACTTATGCATGGCAATTACAGGTCGCAGGAAACGATTAATTAACCAATTTACTCGAGCAAAAGTCAAAGTTTCAGCGCATGTTTTTTACTTACAATTCCTAACATTCCCTTCTCCTTGTACAATACGTATTCAAAATTTACAATCGTTGATAAACCGATGCTCAAAAGTATCAAAGTGTTTTTTTTTTTTTATTTTTTTTTGCAAAACTCTGTTGGCTGAGAAATTTAGCTACGATTATACAACGCGTTGAAATTGCGAACTAGCAAAATAATTGATTCGATAAATTTTTTAGGGAGAGGCCGACACTCCGCCGTGTAATTAAAACCAAGGTGTAAGCCAGAGGGTCGAAACTCGTAATGAAAAAGCTTTCACGAACAAGATAACGGGCGGAAAAATTCTTGACTTTATCCTCCGTGACCGTGTAAAATACAGAGAGAGTGGTGGATTTTTCGTATGGGGGGTTGGGACGGGGTTCCTTTCGATTCGCCGTAACCATCCCCGCGGAACGGGCAACGAAAGACTCTCTCTCTCTCTCTCTCTCTCTCTCTCTCTGTAGCAAATGAAATAAGGTGGCTCGAAATTACATTGCTATTCTTTCCTCGTGATATTGTTGCCTTTATTTCAGCTCCGTCCGAAACAGTCGCGTGGAAATTTAAACCATGGAATCGTTGAAACGAAGCACGTACTCTGCGTACCCGCTTCGGTCGACATCCCCTAATTCGATAGAGCTGCAGATCCGCCCCCTAGATTCGTCATTTCGCATGCATAATTACAAAAAAAAAAAAAGAATACGAAAAATCGTGAAAAGTAAAGAACAGTTATCGCGAGTATCGGAAACGGAAATTGTTCGTGTATTCGACAAAGGAATTCGTGATATGATATACCTAGACGCGTTTGTACGTTTTTCCCCTTTCCGTTTCCTTCCTCGTTCTCTTCAATTTTATTACGTTCTTTCTCTTCACTTCGATTCCACACTCGACTTTTTTCAGCCATGCCTGGTGCACGCTTGTAGCTCTCGAACTGATTGTGAGCCCGGCTCGTAAACGTTTCTAACTTACGCTCTGCGGTACGCGAAACGGGATGTATTATACGTATGCTAGAGGGTTGGTTATTCGGGTTGCGCTGTGGAAAAATAAATTTCAAGTAAAAGTTCGAGAGTGGAATACAGAGAGAGCGTACAAGCAGGCAGGCAGGCAGGCAGCTAGGATGAAGCCGACAGGGAGGCCCGTCGTTTCTTTCCAGTTAGGGAATAAAACTTTTCCCCAAGTATTGTGTCTCTGCAGGGACAGAGCCGGAGGAAGAAGAAAAAAATACGATGATGACAGCTAAATTGCAGATAGTGCCGGCAAGGGGGAACCCTGTACATGTTTATATTCACTGGGGCTCGTCTTTTGCAAGGTCCTTTTTAATTTAGGGGCTGTTTATTACTCCAGTCACGAACCGCGGCCTGTAGGGATGATTTTTTGCACTTGAACCGCCAAAAAGCGTAAGGACATACCCTCCTACCGAAACACGTATAGATTACACGTGTATACGTACGCATGTATAACATTATTATACGTTTCTCTACTTGTCTGAACTTCTAATTTAAATTTATGTATTCAACCCGTAGCCGGGATTTGCGGCTTTGAAACGGAATCTGCTAGCGTAAGAAGGATGAGAAATATAACAAGGAACAAAAATAGTATATCCATTTCTTCGGCTAACGGAATGCTTCAATATACATATACGAATCGAAAGTTTCGTTCTACGTAATTTTGTACTTTTACTCGTACAAGACGATTTAAATTGAGTCGTTTCGGTTTGGATGCCATGTTTAGTCTACGGTAAATTGTTACATGTAAATGTGTATGAAGAATATTTGTTTAAAACTCTCCCCCCACCGGAAAATTTGTCTCAGCATAATTTAGGCTTTCGTTATTAAAGTAAGGATCAGAGACTGCAAAGATAATGGGATTCAACTTTTACATATTATACCTGTACAGAATTTTTTCTCTCAACTCAAGTTCGTTTTACAAAAGGAATTCAAAATTATTATGGAACAACTGCAATCACGATATAAAATGGTAACAGACGAAGAATACATATCTATATGAACAGTTTTTTTTATACCTATTCGTATAGTTGACACCATCGTTAGTAATGCATTAACATATTTTTCGACACGTACAAACCACAATACAATATTATTCCTAACTACTGACACTTGATGACACAAAAAAACAACAGGAAATTATAATAAAATATGAAACAAAAGAGAGTGTAAAAAATTGTGTATGTATGCACTTACCACGTGTAAATATGCATATATGGGGCATTCCACGCCATTTTTGATTTTGCTCAAAAATTTGAATAGGATATTCCCAACTCCAAAACAGTATTCCGAAGTTTCTCACATTTTGTGAACTAAATTTTTTTCACTTATGATATTTGATACTAACATGTCTTTGGCGATTGTTTAAGAATCTTGAAAAATTTGTTAAATTTTTGTATCAGAGATCTAAATTTCTGCCAGTCCACTCTCGGTCTAGGTTTAAAAATTTTTACGTCTGACACAAAATTATCGATAATTTTTTCAGAGCTCTAAACAACAGCCAAAAACATGTTAGTTCGTAAACATCGTAACTAAAACAAATTAATTACAGAAGATGTGAAAAACTTCGAGGTACCGTTTTCAAGTTGGGACAATAGCATCAAAATTTTTTAACAAAATCAAAAATGGTAAGGGTCGGACGTTGGTTGAGTTGGCGTGGAATGCCTCATACGTATGATTAAAAAAGCGGGGGAAAAAAAAATAAAAAATGAAGCGAGGGAAGCATCCGAATCAAGACAAAGTGAAATAGACAATGGAAGAAATACGAAATGGGGAGAATACGTCGCATCGAAAACCCGGTGAAACGTACACGGAATTTCAATTTCATTGTGCTAATGAAGATTGTCGTTCCGTCGCCCGCCAAACACACACACACAGACACACACACGCACGCACGTACACAGACGTATATACACCTCGCGAACGTAGAGACAGTGAAATAAACGGTGTGCCACACAAATACACGGCAAACGTAGGCACATGCACAAAAAATTTCCTTCGACGAATGTTAGAGTTGTCATAAAACGCTATACCCAGAACCGTTACCGGGTTTTATGAGAGATAGAAGAAAAAAAACCGTCTACATACGTAACGATATCCACACAAGCACACGCACAACCTGCCTATGACATATAAATATATTATACATTAATCGACGAATGACGAATTGCACAGAAAATATCATGAACGGGACATGGCGTGTTCCGGAATGAATCACGTACAAGGTAATTGTTCAACAAAGAGCAAACACTGAAACACAGTTAGAGATAATTGTAAGAACTACGTAGAAATAGAAATATCGAAGAGCAAATAATCAAGGAACATTAAGCGTATATACAGCATAATAATAAAAATGAATTCAACTTCTTCCGTATATTTATCTACAGGCAAACGATCATCACCTGGTTCACCGCGAGGCGCACACTCTTCCCGAGGCACAATCCTTCACTGGGGACAACGGGGCAATAATATCCCCGGGTTATCACAGCGCAGATATACGCGTATATTGGTTATACTTCTCTACGTATGCGGGGGAATGAAACGGAACGTCGACGTTAGTCCCCTGCGTACGGAACGAGATACACTGACGGAGCGATAGAGCGAGAGAGAGAGAGAGAGAGAGAGAGAGAGAGAGAGAGAGAGAGAGAGAGAGAGAGAGAGAGAGAGAGAGAGAAAGAGTGATAACGATAGACAGAGGGGTCGAGGGATGAGGTGGATGGGCGAGAGGGTTGGGGGCGAGGGGGGGAGAGAGAGAGCACTGAAAGCACTCGCAGAGGGGAGGGACGACCGGCAAGTCGTCGAGCTGACGATGAGCGAGAGCGGCCCGTCGACGGTCCTTGGCCAGCGGGGGTACGTGCGACAGTAAGCAGCGACGCCGAAAGCTCGAAAGCCCGAAAGCCCGAAAGCTCGGAAGCTCGGAGGCAGGTAGGCGCGCGTGGCGGCGGGTCGAGTCCGCGCAAGCTCCGTGCATCCCCTTCTATTCCCAGCAGCGAGCACAGTGTAAGCTCCTTATACTACGGGTGGCGAGGATCGCGGCGAGGGGCTGTTTTATGCGGCCGGCGGAATCATCTGGACGTCTCACGTAGCGTTTTCACATTCGAAAGTTTTACATTGCCCGCCGCCACTACCGGCAAGGATCTTTTATACCTCATCGTTGTCTCCGTTCGCGGATCGGGATCCGTGCAAGCTCCTAGAGCCACGGACCTAGTACCGGGCTGCAAGTATCAACCGTGGCGCAAGAAGTCACGGACGAGCTTTTTCAAGCGAGATTTCGGTGCCGAGCTTTTTTCTACAGCATTTCGGACGGTTTAATTGAAAATTGACTGCAAACTGTCTATAGCCGATGTGGTCGAGGAGACGCCCCCCACCAACCCTCCTGAAAGTCGAAGAAAGGAAAGGATAAGGATGGGGCAGGGGGGGGGGGGGGGGGGGGAGTTGGGGTCGGTAAAAGAAATTTAACAACCAATGTAGGAAAGGCTCGAGGGGATGAAGAGGGGCCGAAAGTTGGCCGGTACTTTGTTCACAATTACTGGATGTTCGACGAGGAATCGATGGGGTTGGAAACTTTTTATATTAAAAGGGTGAGGCGCGAAGGGTGAGGAAAGCTTCCGTTTCTTTGACGGATTCGTAAACTCGACCGTTGTTCGACGACCGGACGTTTGCCTATAGGCGGAAGGTGCTTTTTTCCGACCGCTCGCAAGCCTCAACCACGATATAATGCATTGCGTGTGTCGTGTGCATGTTCACCCATACGCGGAGCCCGATTCTTACATCGGGACCGAATCCTTCCACCATTCCAGGCAGTCCGTAAGCCGTATTATACGCTTCGTCTTATGTACGATTCCTTCCGCAACTCGTCGGGTCGTAGTCGTCGAGGCTTTTTTCCCTCCAAGCTTTTGGATTCCGGCGGCTGACTGGAGCCTCGACGTCTCTTTGTTGTTGCTTTTCCTTTGTAACCCTCGTTGCTACGAGCTGTCTCCGATTTTTTATGCCTCGCTAAACCTGCCATATTTCATAACTAGTTGCCGACTTCTTTATTCATATCTCATACGTCTATTTTTGCATTCCTCTAATCTCGCGCCTTTTTGTTCCTCTCTTTACCCTCTACACAAAACTCGCAGTGAGTAATATCTATCACGAAGTCAAACAGGGTCGTTAATCCTTGATTCTGTCCTGCCCTGGAGAGCTTTTAAGCTTGTAAAAAAATTAATAAAACAAATCGCGGTACAAATAAACTCTCGATTAAACCGTCAGAAAGATAGGCCTGTATATATGACAGATTTCTGTATATACTTTGAACAAAAAAAAAACAATTTTAGTCAATGAACCTGTGCGTGAACCCCAAAAAAAGCTTCCGTCAATTCACCGACAATAAATGCGAGATCACCCCTCAACCCTTGACAGTCATACGACTGATGCACACAGAGAGTGTTACACACATTCATGCAAATCTATATTCTCCCCCGCAAAGGGGGATTATAATCGAGGGAAGAGATCGATGCGCTGTCAATTAGTAAACGACGTCGAGCGTGGGCGCGGGCATCGCGAATCGTCCATCTCTATGACCAGAGTTCCATAGGACGAGTATACATAGGTGTACACACGTGTACACGTGTGCACGTACAACCTGCGTCACATACCTATGTACATAGATATCTGTTGTTGGGATCTCGTTGTGGTCAAGATTTGATGGCGTTCGTACGTGACTCGTGTAAAGTATTCAGGGCTGTTTTCTTATTTACCAGCTTTTCTCCTCGGACACACGTCTGATTTCGCCGAGCATGCATGCACTTCGCGAAACCGGTAGATCTGTTCATCTCCGCCTGCGGGATCGGGTCCCTGGAGGTTGAAATATTTACCATCTCTGGCAAACGGACATGCCCGTGCCCGCCAGCCGCGACTTTCACATTGGATCGGAACTTTATCGCTAATCAACGAAGCGTGTAGTCACCAGCCGACCGATGTAAGTGTAAGGTAGGTATAATGCATGTATGTGATATTTAGGTGTAGGTATACGGATGTTCGCGTATCCTGTATACCTACAAGAATTTGGCAAGGATTCAGAAACGCCGACGAGCCTTTTGAGCGTACTTTGATACGTGCATGCCATGTGTATCATGGTATGTATACCTATACGTACCGCTATTCGTATTTCACCGGAGATACCGAAACGACGGATGAAAAAGAGGGAGCAGCGGAAACTCGAGGGACCCACCAAAACGCAAGTCAAAGGCAGACTTGTAGAGAATTTGCATCAACCGATCGTCCGACTTCAACGGGAATGAAAGATATCATCAGGGTTAAGGATGTACCAGGTGTACAGTCCGGTTGGAAAAGTTTCAAAGGGGAAAAATTTCGACACCCCTTCGGAAGCAGTAACTGAGTGAAGAATAAGTTCTGATAAGTTGTTTTTGTCAGAAAATAATCCCGATAGATATATCCGTTGGTGTGATGCGGATGAAAATTGACAACCGCAAATTTCAATTGAAATATTTGAGTAATTAATAATGTGACACGGGTTACGTTATCGAGCACTTTTTTTTAATCCCAAATTTGTGTAGCTTATTAAATTTCAATAAATAACAGCCCATCTTATTCATTTAATGCAAGCTCAATGTATGCTGCAATAAAGCACAAGTTTATCATTTAAAATCTATATTTATTTTCTATAAGTTATTTCTTCTGTAAATTGAAAAAGTAAATAATATTTAAAGTTTGGACAATTGTTGGAAAATCTATTTACAAACGATCTGACCTACAATTTATCGAAACTGTATTTGAGGTACAGTTTCTTCGTGAAAAAAAAAATGGCAGAATAGTATCGATGTCTAAAAAATTATTGATAACTGAAATATTTCCGTCTAAATCCGTTGTTTTTCTTGAATTTCTCAATATTAAGGTATCATTTTGAACAAATTGAACTCAGTTGACCTCAGCTACACTTTTCCAGTCTCTACCCGAGAAATCTTTCGTTTGGACGTTGTTTTGTCCGCATTCTCCGTACACCCGACGTATCCTTAAATATTCAAATAAAGAAAAGCTGACCCGCTGAAAGGATTTCTAGGGAAAACCGGCAGCGATCTCTGAAAGCATCCTTGACCTCTTCGCGGAAAGGAAAAGAAACGAAAACGATTCGCATAAGACGTCAAACGAAGTGCAGGTATTCGTTATTCGAGATATCGCAGGAAAAGGGGACATTACCAGAGGCATACGGGGCACGGCGAAGCTACGGAATCTACGTACCTAGGGTTATGATTTGTACGGTAGGGGACGAGTCCGCGACAGACCGGGGAATACAGGAAGCGGCAATTTTTTCCCGCCTGCTGGCTGCACGTGGGCGTCAAGGTTTATAGACGGGGCGAACGTGCCGACCCGCACTTTTCATTTCCCGCATTTTCATACCCCCTTCACAGCCGCCCCCGGGAAAAAGGAATGAATATTTATAAGACCCGTTACACGGACACGCCAACTCGTTAATAATCAAAGGAACGATTCCTCCGAAAATCGTCGTGTTTTTCGAAACCCAAAAAAGAGTGAGTGGATTGAAGAAGAAGAGCGAGAGGGTGCCTGAAATTTTCTAAAATTGTATCGATCGTGTGAGAATCATCTTCGATCACACGAAAACACGAAGCCAGAACTGTAGCTGTTAGGAATGACCAAAAATAATCGAGTACTTACTGAGTACCTGTTTGACGTAATAAGTGAAAGGTAAATGAATATTTTAACACGAAATTGAAAAATGTTTTGAATGAACTTATAAATTATCAAAAAACTTTTCCGCTATTAAGACTACGTACTGGAATTTACGAAGTTTTGGTTTCACACGCACCGTTTTAAAAGACTACGAAATAATCGATTAGTCGATTAACTTTCACCGATTCAATCGGATCGTGTTCGACTATTTTTATGGACTCGGTGCATCGATTATTTTTAGCCTAGTACTGGCTGTTCACCGACGGGAGGTAAAAGCTCGGTACTGAAAGTCGAGAACGGAAGGTTCTACTATGCACGTACAGGGAGTTGCTGGTCGGCGTGCAGGAGGTACATCGAGCCAAATGAGTCTATACATAGCCTGCCATGCCGTACACAAATTAATTTGCTCTCGTTCGACTAGCCAGGCATCGTAAATCTAATCAATGTGTCATTACTCTCCTGCAGTGGCTGACCCTGTTCGTTTGCCGCGGATGCCGTGTGCGTGTTGGTTCTACTATCCGTTTGCACTCCTTCACGAAAGAGCGTTAAGGATCATGTACCAGGTGCGCAGTCCATTAATTTGGTCGAAACAATGTCCCATAAAAAAAGTGATCGATAATCTAACCCGTCTCACTGTCAGATTATAGATTACCGAATGATTTGATACTTCAAAATTCGTGGTTTCCAATTTCTTTTCACCGTACCAAGGGTACATAGTTTTCTCATAAAAATTATCACCGTTTAATCCTTTCATTGATTCTAAACACTCTGTTTCTTAACTTTCGCGTTTTGATACCTTTTCGATTCAACCGTATACGTAGTTGTATCTGTGTCCAGTTGCAGAGTGAAAGAAAGGAAAAAAAAAGAATTGTGACTCCGTGTATAGATTTCTTTCACGATACTTTGAACTGTCCTCTTCGACCACCGCTGGAGGGAATCCAAACGCAGGTTTCCTCAGACTTCTTGTCATACCGAGAATCATCCAATTACCAACTCGTAAACTAATCGTCCATCAGTCTCCCTATCGACCCTCCGTCCCTAACGTTCGTGCAAATTTTGGCCAACGTCGGCGCAGGTCGAAGGCAAAAAGCCTCCCGTTACTGCACCAGCTCGAATTAAGTATGCCACACTCCCCACTCGATTCCACCCATTCGTTTCGCGCTCTCGACGTCGAGTGATGGGGGCTTTTTGCAGGAGCTTCCCCCCTCATATAAGCTCCAAGTCCGATACACTTCCGGATTATTGATTGTGCGGTCAAAGGGGCAGGGAATCGTTACCTGGGGGATCAGAAACCAAGCGGGATGGAGAATCTTGGCCCCGGTGATCTCTTGCCGAGTCTTGGGGCCGCTCAAACTCGAACTCGAACCCGGCCCCATCCCCCTCTCGCATGTTTACTTCCTGATTAATCGGGATTGATCTACCTACTTCAACCAACTCCAACGGTGAGCTCGTGACCCGGACCCCTTAGGCACACTTTAACCCAAGCAAAGCTCCATCCTGCGCTAATTCTCCGTGTAAGGTACGATTGGTGGACTGTCATCGCTAATTATCTCGCTTCTTTATCTCCGATTCCGAAATAGGTATCGATATATTTTCTCTCCCTGTTCAACCTCCCGGCGTGCGAGGTAAATGTTTACGTTACCGTGAAACGACGGGGCGGTTCTTTGCCGGTAAATCTTTGAAGCCGATTTACGACTGGTGATTGACTCTCCAAAATGGCCGGCTCATTAGCCCCGCTCCGTGATAAGCCGGAGCCGGAATCCCGTTCGGTTTTATTAGCGACATTCACCGCTGCAGCGAACAGGTCACGGTATTTACGTCGGATCGCATCGCTGACGGCGTTGGGTGAACTTCAACTTTTCCAGAGGAGCGAACTTCCGTTCGTTGCTTTGATAGGTGCACGTATAATATATATACATACACCTACAACGGGTCTCAAGGGCCGTCGTTATTTCTTTCAAAAAACCTGTAATCATTCCCGAGGACGAGTCAAGTGCCTGGAATAATTTCAAACCGAGACCGTCTCGGTGCCCGTGAACTGTTCCGCGTGAAGGGGGAAAAACCAAAGTTTGTTAGGTGCAGACCCGATTTTATTTAACAAGGGAATTACTTGTTAATCAGATAATTCCAGATGCACAGCGATTTCTGGGGTAATATTGACTAGTTCAAAGTTGCCGCGTAGTTGACGCGAAAAAAATTTGTCGAGTACAGGCGGAACGTTTGTACATGAAATGACTTCACCCGAGCTTTCTCCGGTGCTTCGTAACTCCCTCGGCTGCCGCTTGTTCATCGCTACCTTGAGCAGCGGAAATTTCTGCTCGATTTATTCGAGTTCTTGTAATTATCACGGACCACCTACCCTCTCGAGCTACATGTGTGGAGAAGAGGCCTAATTCGGTCCCCGGGGTTCGGCCTCCGGCCCCCGGCCGACTCTACCTTCAGATTAGAGTATAATTGGTCCGCAACTTCACCCCGCAAACCTTGTATTCCCACCGGGGTAGAAAATGGCGCCCTACCGTGTCTGGAGGGACTAAAACTTGCCAGTTTCTTGGCGCACGCTGAATCGACCGAGCCAATTTACCACTCAGCTCCGTAGTCTAATACCTGCCCGCTTGCCTGCCTCGCGTGTAATCGTAATACACACATCTCTACTTTACACAGATGTATACCTTCGTTACGATATTCCCCTACCAACTTTTCCCGCCATTTAACGAGTCAAATATTTGTCTCGTTACTTTCGACTGATTCTCGAACCGATGAATCCTGCACTAGTTAATTAACACCCTCGTGAACGTGTGCGAGAACATATCGATGGATCATGATTAAGATAAGTGCCCCAGTTGTCGATCCTGTCTCAATTATTCACCTTTTTTAGTTGTATTTCTTTGTTCCTTGGTACTAAAATTAGTGAAAACTAAATTTGCAGTGTCTAACTCTCTAGCGATTGGTTTTAGTCGTTGAAAAATTCACAATTTCTGCCGTCAATTTGTAATCTTCGTAAATAAAAGGTTCCAATAATTGGGTCGAAGCGTGTCAATAACCGGTACACTTAACGTACCCTCCAATCAAATTATTATCAAAACGTAAAGAAAGTAGACAATTCGCCACATGCTATGTACCGTGAAGACGAGCATTTGCTTCGAGTATCGATTCCACTCGCGATTCATGCTCTCTGCTTTCGTTTTCGCGAATTGGTAAAAGCATATTCCTCGTCCTACTGATACAGTGAAAAACAGTCGATTGTTCAATCGTCTCGGGAATTCTTTTCTCCGAAAAGATTCCACCCTTCGTCACATCAATTTCTTGTTATTCTGCCTCGGAGGTCGCGATGCGATGAAAAATTAGACGGGAATAGAATAGAAATGTCGCGTTTCGATTGTCGAAAATACACTGAGACAGGGTGGCCACAAAGTCTTGGGAAAAAAATTCCATGACATTTCCGGGTTTTCTGGGATCTAAAACCTGGTCTTCCCTGACATTTTCCCACTTCTAGTAGGTTACTAAAACATCAATCGTTCAGCTTGTTAACTCTATATTCGGTTCCAATTCGATTCGAATTGAATAAAAGTATGATTTATAAAAATATCAGTTTAAGCCAATTTCTTTTCTTGGCGATGAAAAGTAAACTTGTTACATGAAAAAAAACCTTTCTAATTCCCACGATGGAAAGCTGATATTTTCAGTGTTTTCCATGACAAAATAAAAAATCCCCTGACAATTCCAGGTTTTTCAGGTATTTCAGGTGTGTGGCCACCCTGTGAAACCTTCGTAGACAGCCCTCCTCTATAGTTTCGGACCACCCAAGCTCCGTACGTTCCAAGGTCAAGGTAACAGTCTTCATCCCTCCGACTCCAAAGGCGTTCACTTTTGCCCAATACAGGTTAAGCGGGTCAGTCTGCGAAGTTTTCGGCGAGCCCTCGAGCACTCGACACCCTCTGCGGAGATGTCAAGGTGCCTTTTAATAATTCAAAAAGTTTCCCACGTTTAAAACGGCGACTCGACGCTTCGGCGCCGACGGATCTCCGTCAAGCGATCGGCAAGCCGCAACTCGAAGGCAAAAACCGCGGCTCCCGTGGGTGCACCGAATGCATCCAATTCCAAGTCAGCTCAAACCTCGTTGTTCTTAGCGCAGCATCGAGGATTTCCAAAGCAGAACCAGCGGACGTGGTTCGCACAGCACGTTCGCCATGCCGGCTGACTGCTAATCAGGATGTCGGCAATCTGGTGGCCGACCCGGTGTTGGGGGAACCGGTGAATTTCGCTCTCCGTCTCTCCGTCTTCCTCCTTCTCTCTCTCTCTCCGATCTCTCGTCGCCCCCTGCAAGAAGGGATCCGTTCAAAGGAGGCGGGAAATTTCCGCCCGCGGTGTCCGGTCCGATAACTCAAAATAATTAAGCAGTTACACGGCAGTCAAGGCGCCTCAGACTAATTGGCCAGTCACCCTCCATCCCCCGATTTTCCGCTTCCGCATCCCACCCGAGGGACTCTTTCCAGGATCAGGTATACCTACAGGCGGGGCATTGTCTCAACGCTAATTGTTATACACTGATTCTTGGCACGTTTGCCCGCCCCGCTGCTTTTGCCCATCGAAAAATCAACCCCCGTGAACCGATGAACATCGCCTTTTGACGATGGTTATTTTTCTCGATCCGACGTAACGTCATCGTTTCCAAAATGTCGACACAACACATCGATTCAATACACATTGTGGCACGTGACTCGGAGCAAGTAATTCGTCAAGTCGCTTGATTTCTCATTATCGACTTTTGCACTGACTCCGAATTTCACATTACCAAAGTACTTCGCATTACTCGCATCGAATCAATTTCTCAAGATGCTCCAAAGTATTGAGAATCCCTACTCGGTTGTATCGCGACTCGTATTGTCGACCGTAACAATGAGTCTCATCCGTACAAGTCCTTCGTTCCAGGTCTGACTCGAGCGACTTGTACCGACGTTTGAACTCCGTTCCGTAAAATAACGTGAATGCGCCCCTAGAGTGCGTACTTAACTCGAACGATTTCCTTTCGCCATCGTTCATTTCCCCAGCGAGAAGTACATCGCAATTTTCTTGAATAATTTATCAATATCGTTTAATACCCCGTACCGAACTTGAAGCTTTCCTCCCTGTCTCTCCGTCGCCAGTGTCCTCATATTTCTCTAATGACGCACTGGAGTTCACCTCTCCAAGAATCATTATCTCTATACAATACGGGCGCAATCCTGCAGCCGGCTCGCGCTAGTATAAGTATAACATATGTAAGTGTAACTACACATAAACGATATTTCTCAAATGGTCTTTGCACCCTTCGTTTTGAAATACGTGCAGCATATTGAACATGAGGTAATAAAGCTCGATGTTATGCAAGTGCAGGGGGATGAATATCGACCTCACTGAAACTTCCCGATCGTTCATTATTATTCCTTCGCTGAACTATCGTCATGTCTGAAGTATGTTACAACGACAAGAATAATTGTTACGATCGATTCGTTGTGACTAGGTACATAGGGTGGCTGAACCTTGACGGTTCTTCGACGCTTTCGGCCAACTTCCAACAGCGCGACACCCGCCAAGCTTAGCTCCTGCACTCTACTCCCTACCGTTATTAAGGCAACATGACGTACAAATGTTCCGCTAACGACCGAAACTGCTATCATAACGACGACGACGACAACACCCTACGCCGGCAGTCACCTCCAGGTGTTCCAGACGGCTACAAGGACTGCAAGGGCTGCCACGCCGAGCCGGTGTAACTGGGTGCTGGTATAATATCCTCAGAGTGAACGGCTCCGGAATTCACGTTCATTGTCGGCATAGCCTTCGTTCTGCGAAACCCTCGTGCGATTCAATCGCAAGGTAATCGAGCTTGCTTTAATCTCTCGATTCGATTTCACTGCAGAAACGGAAAAGGTAAAAAATAAATAGTGCGCGAAGAAACGTTCCGAGCAAAAAAAAAGATCTTCGCCCATACGACAGGGTCGCTTCGCGCGCTATTCAACCCCTGCAAAATACAAGATTAAAGGGTGCAGTGATCTGCTTGAAAACGTCGAGTCGATCGTTCCTTAAGCCAGATTGCACGTAGGTAACAGATTTGAGGGATGAATCTCGAGGGGAAGAAATACCATCGCGGTAAATGCACAGCCAGATTCTAACCGGATGCACCACGTTAGTGATAAAATACTGTACAACGCTATGCACATGCCTGAGGTTTGTGTATATTCTCCTTCAACATATAGGTATATATGCCATAGCGGACATCACGCGCATTCGCAGGTACATGCAGGGATAAATTTGCGGAGAAGTGGTCGACGGCGTTGCAGCTCCTAATTTAAACTAAACATTTCCGTCGAACGAACTTGGATGGTTGAGGTTTATACAGAAATGTGGGTGGGATTTGCGGGGTTAAAGGGAGAGGTAAAGGGAAAGGGTCCGGGGTTAAAAGCTCGAGGTGAGTATACTCCGGGTTTGTATTTTCCGCCGGCTAGTCTGCCGCCTCGTTATTTCGTCGCCGCAAAACATCGGCTAACGTTTCCACCCCTGCAGTATGGCATTTGTGTAGGTAGCCCGTGTTGGTTGGTATTTCCACGTGTGGATAGGCTACACGTGGATACCTATGTGACACGTTCGCCTGGCTCGTGTGTAACGTGAAAACTCGGTGAGCTTGTTTCGTTTAATCCTCTCAACGATCGCGGCTCACCCGTCCCAGCATTCTCTGCGCGTGGACCTCATCGCTGGGCGAACGTTGCACTCTCGCAAATTCCCTAACTTCGACGTTGGATCGGTGATTGCGAAAATCGACGAAAAAAAAAGAAAGAAAAACGAATGAAAAGAAATAAACGGGAGAGAGAGAGAGAGATGAGGGGAGGCGGGGGAGGAGGAATAATTAGCAATCAAAATTTAAAACGAGAAGGGAGGAGATTACCCGGTTCTTCTTCTCGTTCCTTTCAATTATTTAAGAATGTACGAGCCGTACAGCCCGGTGGGAAAATTAGTCAAATGAAAAAGTCATACACTCGAGGTTTAAAAATTCAAACTCAAGTTAATTTACATGAATATTATTAAAATAATCTCTTTTTAACGTGGAAAAAATTAAAAAGCGCTAATTTAAAAATAAAATGAAAATTATTAGTTGACGGCGATTTTAGAGGATACTAGTTTGTTTTTGAATGCCAAAATCGCACTACTTGTTCATGTTTCTTGTTAAATTGGAGAAACAATGTGATTTTGGCGATGAAAAATGAAACAATAGTCTTAACGGTCCTCAAATTATTGAAACCTAATCAAATTCCTTTTATTTCAATTTGCCATTTTTAACGTTCCTTTGTTGAATTTCAAATCAGCTAACTTGAGTTTCACTCTTCAAACATTCGCTTGTTATTTTTTCCAATTTTTTCACTCAACCGTACGACCGACACTCCTCTGTAACGCTCGGAACGAAGTTCGGACAATTCGAATCACTGTGAGCGCAATGCTGATCGGCGTTACTTTTTCAATTATTACCTTTTTTCACTTTTCTCGTCGCGGGATAGACATGAGCGAGCAGCTTCTGGCACTTACTTGGAAAGTTTGCTAATAAGCTTTCACTCCCACCACCCGTCGAGGATTACTCACTGTTTACAGGCCTGCAGAGTATAAGAAGAATCGAACGCCTTGGATCCAGGTCCCAGCTATATCTCATGGTCTATCCAACATCTGCGAGCTTTGCTCGAGTACATCCCAATGGATTTTACTGGGAGGTGCTTAGAATGCCTGTCAACGTAGCGTGAAAAACTCCTCCAACCTTGCAACGGAGCTTGGAAACCTCCAACGCCGTGCCAGTGAAAGACCGAGAATTTGCTAAAAATTTTCCGAGAAGTTTGACAGAAATTGGAAAGGAACGATATTTACCGATTATCCGTGTCTTTGCTTCGAAATGTCCAAACGAGAGAGTGAAATCAGAGATTAGAAATGTGACAATTAGAAACATAGCGCTAAATTGAACGCTCGAAAGATGCAGACGTATCGATTTATGTAAATGGGAGTAATTCAGCGAGAGACGAGAGTCGTCGTCGATTCCACGGTACCCGTGCATACCCATACATACAAATGCCTTTGGAAGGTAGGTGAATGGCGAATGTACTCGTAATTCCCGGGACTTTCGAGGTCATGCTCGCAGAATTCCATTAGGCGTTGAATGCAGCTTATTGCCCGCTAAAGTGTTTCAGAAATTACTGTGATTCAGTTAGTCGAACTGGTACCAAAGCGAATGGCGTTCCACCCGCCGTTCCCCCCTTTCTGGAGTCGCGTACCGGCAAAACTCGAACCTCCCGCTGCTGAGGTCAGATCGAGACACAAAGCCAGCTGCCAGTTTTCCGCTGGAGCTCATGGAAGCTTCTGGCTGATTTTATACGAATTTAAATTTATGGAAATTCACGTGAGCTCTTTGCCGAGACTGTAACTCCACAATTTTCGCTTCGTTTTTTTAAATACGTTCACGGTATATTTATCTTCTTTGATTTCATTTCGAATTTCCCGCCATTTCTGCCTACCGCTTTCGATTTGCTGCAGGCGAGTGACGCCACGTCAACGGGAACCCTGGCGGGAAATCGTACAACGTAATGTGAACGTTTGACAGATTAAGCCAAATTTCGATCAGGATTATCAATGTCTAGTGGTGAAAAAATTGGTTAGAAAGACTAGCGCAAGTGTTTGAAATAATGATAACCTTACTGTCACGCTCTCGGATCAGTATTTCAATCGAATAGTAAAAATACCAGTGAAACACATGTAATCGGATAGAGAATCGGTAGATATAGTACAGCGTTTGAATTTGATTACATCGTTGAAAAAATTTCGGTGAGGTTTGGCGCAGCTCGTGTCCGCGTATAGTCTGCAGTCCCGTTCATTTAGGAGATTATGTCTGTTAATCCAGTCAGCTTTTAGTGGAACAATTCTATGCACAGGGTATGTAATCTACGTCGCAATGTTTGCCTTGTTAATATAATCTGTGTGTATAGAGTACGCAGACGGGCATCCACACCGTGCAAAAGCCTTGCGCACTTGCCTTCGCATTGCTCTACCTACGTATACTATAGTATATAACAGGGAACGCTGTTAGAGTCGTTTGAAAATTGTGCTCGCGGGTAAATTAGACTCCATTCTCTACGTTCCCTGTCTCGTTGCAGAACTTTTCTATGGACGGTACAACGTGGCTCTTAAAGTGCTCAAGTTTTACTTCGTTAAATTCTTTCCCCTGAGCTGATTCTATCAGCGGTCACAAAATTATTATTATTATTATTATTATCATTGTTTTTACTACCACGGGTAGTACCAGCAACGGATGAGATTCAACGAGCGAGCATTCCTGTCGTCGAATTATCGTTTCAACGTGCGGACGGAAATTGGTGAAAAAAAACTATTCCGGTAAACTTCCCGAAGAATGCAACGACGCGGGAGAAATATGAACTTCTAAAAAGAAACTTTTCGCGTCATGCATGTATACCTATATATGTATATGTCACCTGAGGTGTCACCGTGATTCAGAACTGCAAAGTATAAAGTCACCAACCTCGCCATGTTTCACAGTGAAAATCAGCGACGTCGAAAGAATCTTTACCAACTTTTCCCTTTCGCCTTCCAAAGCGTAACAAATTTACTAGCTCTGAGTAATCTTGTCTTGTTTTAAGACAGTTTTGAATTGTTTCTGGAGTCTTTAGCTCTGCACTTTCAGCGATTTGAAATACCTTCGAAACTCTATGCAGCGCTTGCAAAGCGACCGATGACGGTTTTTCTTCAACTCCACTCGATTTTGAGCAGCAATTTCACCCGGTTTGCATAGCTGTAGAAAACTTTCAATCTTTCGAGGATCTGCCCAGCCCCTCGATGCAGAGGTGGAAATTTATTTTTAGGAAATTCAAGGTTGACGTGTCCCGAGCCGTGTTCGTGCCAATTAGAGTCACGAAATTTATCGGAGTCCCCGGTTTTTGCCTTATTCCCCGAGTTTGAGTTCTGCACCAGCAATAGATTTCACCCTCCTCAACGCACAAACACATCTGCGCCACACTGCCAGTCCGCAAGTATGCAGGGTACGAGGTTTTCGCGTGCGGCAGCAACGTCAAAGTCGCGTGTATGGGGTGTCAAAGTTCGACCCTTATATCTCAGGAACGTGTCAACATGCCCTCGACTTAATGGTCGCATCGAGTTGGCCTCACACTTCGTCTTATAGATGTTGCAGGAATTTGTTAATATCGTTTAAAACCGAATCACGTTCGAGTTCCGCTCCCACCACGTCGTGTCGGTGCGTTTCTTTAATTAAACCCTGTTTCAATCCTCTCGGTAGGGTTCAGACGAGAGCAAAGTAAGAAAAACGGTGGTGGTGCCGAAAGAAATTTCTTTTTTCAATACGGATGTATCAGATTTACAGTTCAGTCAAAAGAGTGCCCAAATGAAAGCATTACGGAGTAAAGAGTAAACTGTTGGGACGCAGGTTAGTCAAGTTAAATCAGATTAAAATAATGATCTATCCGTGAACGAAGAAATGAAAAATGCCAACGGTATTGCACAGAAAACCTTATTTATCACAAATTTCTCAAACACTGTAGTTTCCGCATTTTGAAAGGAAATAACTGCACCACGTTCCCAGTTTCAATAAATCTCAGCTCACTTTGTTTGTTATTGGACAATATTTCAATTACATGAATTTGAATTTTCGATTGCTGTGAATAGTTTTAACTCCACAACTTTCGCTTCGTTTTTTTTTTTTAATACGTTCCCGGTGTATTTACCCTGTTAGATTTCATTTCGAATTCCCCGCCATATCTGCCTACCGCTTTCGATTTGCTGCAGGTGAATGACGTCACGTCAACAGGAGCTCTGGCGGGAAACGGTACAATGTTGGACGATTTAACAGGTTAGGTCAAGTTAGGGTCAAGTTGTTTGTCAATGGAAACTATCTGAATCACCTAAATTTGAATTTTTGTTCACTGTGAATAGTTTTCTAATAAAACTTATCATGCGAAGTTAATTAATTTTTTGACTCTAAACCTCCATTCCTCAATTTTTTTTGCTTCGAAACTTTTGTCCCTGGACTACAGATGCACGCGGTAACTCGCCGTTCTCCTTCTCGAGACTCAGACATCGTTAGATACGGTGCGAAATTGCAGCAAGATCGTGGTACAGAAAGTCGAATAGGAGGAATTTATCCGGAGTAAAGCGACTCAAGAAACGCGGCTAGGAGACTTAAACTCGCACTCCGGTCCTAGCCTGATGAGGCACCATTTGTCTACGTGACAAATTGGTAGTCGCAATTAGGTAGCTGAGTTCCACAGTGCCGGGCTGCTGCCACCGTCATCCGAGCCAACTTAAGCTCTGCAGTAGCAAATCCCCCCCTTATCCCACCAGCCATCCCGTGCTTGCTGCAGCGGTTTTTTCCCCCGCAAAGAATTAGAGGAGGATGTGGAAGAGGAACGGAAGAAGGATGAAAAAATAAACCCACCGTGTAATTTACCCATTCGCCAATTAATTTATTGGGGTTAGCACACTCCCTGCACACTTCGGTCCCTGGGGGAAAACCCTGCAGGGATCTCTGGATCAGCGCCGCGGGATGCAGGATTCGAATGGAGTTTTTCGGATAGCTGTGCAAACCTATTTTATTATACCCTACGGTACCCTTTTCTCCGCTACAAATTTAATTCGCCAACTTATGGGGGTGGAATACCATCGATAATTGACTGCTGTCTGTTCGCTCGGTCATTTATTTCCTCGGATCAGGCTGATTTTCTTTTCACGTATTTTTTCCGCAAGGTAAAATATTTTTCATTCAAAACCTCACGTCGTTTAATACAGAAAAATGCTTGAAACTCATTTTCAATTGAAATTACAGTTGATTTTTACGTTACACGTGTACCAGAGTTAATTTGCATTATTTCAACACTCGTAGATGATTCCAAAATTGTGCTTTCAACAAGAGTGAAAAAAAAATTCCATTTTCACGAAGGTTTGCATGCATTATCTCCGTGACGCGCTTTATATGCACAAACCAACACATTTGCGAAGGGTTTGACGGATAGTCTTTGGAACCAACGACGAAAGTGTTCTGCCAAAAATTTCGCTTCGCTTTTTACGGTCTGTCCAGACCCAGAAGCTACAAAATATGTACGTTAGGTAAACAGAGTGAGTAAAACCCGCCGTATAATTTTAAGGGAACTTTTACTGCGGAGTATACGTGGTGTAGATATATTACGTATTTTTTTTTGTTCCTCACCCCTTGGCGAGGAGGGATTTTTCAGAGTTGAGCGGGTGGATTTACATCCCCAGGACAATCGGATTTCGGTGAAAATAATGGAAACTTTCGCTACGTCGTGTAAATACATGTCAAGCACCCCACGCGATCGGAGATTAGCCACAACGGGTTGTACTGTGCGCTGCGTTTATATTTTCGCATTGTGCCGAAGAACTTGGATGAATATGTGGCTATGAACGAGAGGCGCGAACCCTCGACGAATGTGTATTTGGGTCCCTCGTATTTCGGGTATTTTTCACCGAGACGAAAATCTCCGGAATGGGGATTTATGCCGACCGGGGGATGGAGGAAACGCGTTACGCCGCCTCGACGATACGCCATACATCTTGTATACGATATTGGTGAAAAATTGTTCGACGTTTCCGTCTTCAGACTCACGACGGCGCGGCTCGCCGTCTCGACAGTCCAAAACTATTTGAAAAATTGTTGCGGGCCAGTTTCACCCCCATAAATCATACCGCGCAGCCCTTTCGTGCCGTTACATGTGTGCGTAGATACAAGCAGCCAGCGAAAGTCAAGAGCATTGGGGATTCTTATATTTAAAATTATATCGATCTTTCCTCCAGCTTACCGGAATCCACGTATTATTTGCGTGACTCAGACATTTCTGTATTGATAATTACGGTATTTTTTTTTTTTTTTTTTTCTTTCGTGTTTGTTAATTTTGGAATCGTAGCAAAATGATTCGTAATTTTTCGCTTTCGAAACTTTCACCGAGTGTAACATCAATTTAACACGCGTGGTGCAGTGAAGAACGGAACGTGTTATAAATTCACTGAAATGCATCACTTCGATCTTTCGATGGTCCGAAATTTTGCGAATTTCCATTTTTTGACTCGACGTCGCAGCGACGTAAAATATATCGTTACACCATCGCATCATCGTGATTGGAAATATTGTGCGGTTGAAAAATAATATACGAGAAAAACTTGTATATTTTTTAAGCAGCGTCGATAATTTGTCGAGGACGAATTTGAAATGGTAATTGCGCGACGTAAAAGGCACGGCTTTAAAAAGTATAACGACCATTTAGGTTCGTGAAAGCGGTATACCCAAATGAGAGAAAAAAGCAAGAATAGTACAAGAAACAATTAACGAAGAAGAATCCACGAAAGAAACCTGCATCAGTGTACGAGGGTAGAAAAGTTTGGAAAACAGCGAGACTCAACCGGCGTGAAAGAATCCCGCCTAAGGTTCTTTTCACGGGGTGTAAAACTCCCGGCCAAGAACAAAGAGGTCCGTGTATAGAACTATGGAGCTATAGAGCTATAGAGCCAAGGGGAATACTACACACGTATACGTATTTATATGTAGGTATAAATATATACACCTATATATATAAACCGTTGTGTTCCAGCTATTATGCGAATTGTGCTCTCCCCCCGAGCTGCAACAAGAAGGTATGAGGTATAACAGCAGCAGCAAACAATGCCGTCAGAGACGTTGAAATATTGCCGCTGCGGAGTAGAAAAGGTCCGGTAGAAGTCAGCCGGTGCGGTCTGGAGGAAAACTCTTCGGGGTAGGTATTTTATTAAAATTAGTCAGCTGACGCCTGGAATTAATAATTTCTTTGTATGTATAACAACAACGGAAGATCGTTGTAACTGCTGCGCGTTACTCTGTATTTATCATTTGAAAACGAAATTGATTATACAGATATAATATATGTATATACATCTGTACACAAGTCTCAAGAAAATTGAAGTAAACAAACAAAAACATAATTTAATTTCGTGCTCCTTGTATATGTGTATATAATGTGTATCTGGTTTGATTCAACTCTCGTGTTCTCCGAGTTTTTTGCATACCGATTGGGATTTACATTTGAACGAAAACCGACATGCAGCGATCGAAAAGATATTGAAAAAACCTTTCAAACTTCGATTGTTGAGTTTTTTTTTTGTCATCTAATAAAAGGGCTTCAAGTATAAACGACGAAAGTTTGTTTAAAGAGAAAAATCGAAGATGAGACAACCCGTGCAAACAATCCAATGTTAATGAAAAAACTAGATGATACAATGAAGGAATAACAATGTTACAAAGGTGAAACATAATTCTCAACAAATAACGCGAGGTCACGCGACAAAAATTAAAAGTTGTTCAACAATGGAGAGGCAAGACTTTCTCTCTCTCTCTCTCTCTTTCTTTTTCCCGAAGAGGCGCTCTCGAGGATACCTGTAGAGGGATGGAAAGGAGACGGGGAGACGCGAGGGAAGAACAGGGCAAGAACCGGGAAGGGCGAGGGCCGAGGGGGGCGGAGGGCAAGCCTGGGCTAGGGGCTTTATTAATTAAGCTCCTGGGGCGTGGGGCGGAGGCAGCAGCTGGGAAGAGAGGTTGTCCCATTCTGCAACGGCGGATCTAGACGACTACGAACCTCCGAGGAGACCCTTAACCTTACACGAATATACCGGCACCTACCTAAGCCACTATCACGTTGTACGATTGTACCTACACGTAGGTAAAAAATGAAGATTATTCACTCCCAGCGTTACGTTTGCTTGGCTTCACTCGCTCGAGTGAAGATAGATATTTATTTCATTTGTTTGTATGAAATTTTGTGCTTTTTAATCCCCCCCCCCCCCCCCTCTTTCTCCCTCTCTCTCTCTTTTTCTCGATCCGCCCTATACGTCCACTTTCAGCGAACCGATCGCTCTCCACTTCGCTTTCTCAGGTTTAACGGCCGTGGAGTGACCATTATTTTTCCAAACTTTGTTTGCCGTTTACTACAGTGAAAAGTTACAAAGTTCATGCGCTACGAGGATCGAGAGTAGCTATATACACATGTGTATTGGTGTGTACAACCTATAGTACCTATATATAAGAAGTGCAAGTATCAGGTGTTGAAGAAATTATAGGAATTCGATTTGCGTAACACTTTGAATTATTTACGCCGAAGAACAGGGAAAGAAGAAGTTTTTCTTCTTTATTTCACCGAATTAAATGTCAGTGACACTGTTTTTTTTTTCTAATCTTCGTATTTCCGGACATACTCACTGTATTGAGATTGAAAAAATAATGAAACGAAATGGGAGGAATGGGAAAAATACCAATTTCACGTCGACCGTGTAGCGGAAATTAAAAGATAAGTGGGTGAGTGTGTAACGCGAACGCGAATGGCGGCTAAAATATCTACGGCAAAATACCGTTGCGACGTGGTTATTTTTTGCACAACATTATTGGCGCTTCGCGCCAGAGGAATTTAACGATTTCACACTTTTTACGTCGGGTATTTATTTCCTACGGCAATGATTGAAGGAAATAATTACATTACGCAAATACAAGGGCCCGATGCTCTGATTAGCCGGATGCAAGAGATAATAAGCGATGGCTACTAACAATAAGCTAAAAATAATTGATGCATCGATTAATCGAGTCCAAATAAATAATCGAACACGACTCGATTGCATCGGTGAAAATTAATCGATTAATCGATTGTTTCGCAGTTTTTTGAAACTGTACATGTGAAATCAAAATTTCGTAAATTTCAGTACGTTGTCTTAATAGCGGAAAAGTTTTTTGATAATTCATAGTTTCATTCAAAATATTTTTCATTTTCAGGTGAAAATATTCATTTATCTTTCCATTATTACAGCGAACAGGTACTTAGCGAGTAAGAAAATGATAATAATTGATACTTTGATCACATAAATTAATATTGCAATGCAAAGTTCATGGGAGTAAGAAACAAAAATCGAATGAGAGGAAAAATAATCGATTTAATCAAAAATCGAGAAGATACAGTAGCGTGTACAAGACGTTATATTATATAACGGACCGTGGAGTTCCAGCAAGGACTCGGGGCGAAGCTCTAGCCTCACGTACACCAATCGACTATTTCGAAGTTATTTTATGCCATTAGTTACTGCTGCACAACTAGCCAAGTTTCCAAGGCTTTTCAATAGTCTCTTTATACCGTTTTATCGGGGAGTTTAGATATAAAGTATATACGTACTTATACGTATACCTATACGCGTAGCATCCGGTACTTTTTTAGTTCCTGCAGCAGTTCGAGGAGTGAAACTTTAAGAATATTTATAGAGTTTGCGCCTGTATCTAGGTTTAAGTATTAAAGTCAAGGTGGAAATTGCCGCGATATTTCCAGAAATTCCGAATATTTACACTTTATGCAATTCCAGTATTTGAAATTTATACACATGCAGAGGGCGGCAAGAAAAATAAATAAATAAAACACACAAACGTGCGAGAGCCACGCGCAATAAATCGTGTATTCCAAGAAAAAGTTCGTTTTAATCAGTTACTTTGAAAAAATACACCTGGTGTTGTTTTATGAAACGAGAAAAGAAAAAAAACAAGAAGAGCCTTTCACTTTCGACTGTATATTACACGTTATTATACACTTGGATTCATAAATTCACCCGCAAGTTATAAAAGGGCCCCTTTTATTACCCCGTAATTTATCCCGGGCAATTTTCCATACACACAAAGTTTTATCACCCGGATGAAGGAGGACGCGATGAAATTTCTCTCCTCTTTGTCTTTTTCTTGCGGGAGAACTTTTTTTTTTTCTTTTATTTTTATTTTTTTTTTTTTTTAATTTTCTTCTTTGCACCCACGCACTCGACGTGCGATAAAATAACCGTAGCAAATGTTTTTGAATTATTTGTAGTTGATTTGGGGGGTGGGGCAAAAAAAATTCGTCAAGACCCTAAATAAGGATCATCCTATCGTCGCATATCAGCCAGCGCATTGAAGAGCAGCTAGCGTTGACGGCTCGGAACGTTCGCAAAAAGTTCGGCCATAGCAATTTGTCTCTTCTCGTCCCCCTCCCCCACCCCCACCCCCCTCCCTCCCTGCCATCCGTGAAACTCTAAAGATTATGCCGAATTTCATGACCGCCCTCCAACGGCGACGACGCACAACCCGAAACTTTGCTCGCTGATAAACTCGACCCTGCAAGTCTCCGCAAGCTCCCGCAAGCCCGGCTCTCATAACGCTATCCTAGCTCGGTGGGTGACTATATTACGGTACCTACAACTTTCCCCAATCAAACCTCCCAGCCAACCTCCCTCTCGACCTTCCCTCTTCCCGGAAGATTCACGAAACCACGGAGGAATTATGGGGATTAAAATATAACGCCACTCCCCCTCGATCATTTTTAACCAAAGAGTTTACCGCGCTAAATGCTGTAATAAATCGTACGAGGTGGACGTTTTTGCCAGAAATAAATTAACCCCCGAAGATATTGAAGAATTTATTGGCATACACGTACCGATTCTCTTCTTTCAATTTAGAAAAGGTCGGCGTGGTGAGGTTTTTTTAACGGAATCGTACCGTGCTTTTCCAGAGAAATAAATAGGCTTCAACGAAAAGCAAAGTGGGGTTATTATACGTAATATACCTGCGCAGAATAAATCCGAAGAATCTGAATTTATAGGAAAAATTTAAACGATCACCTGCATTGATTGGAGAATTCGTAATAATTCGGATGGTAACTTTTTTCCCGAATTCGATTTCGCAAAACTTTTTTTCCCGCTAATTGGTAAACTTTTTTGATCGACAGATTTTTAAGGGCGATTGAAACGATACCCGGGGCAAGTCTAGATACTTAATATAGAAAAGTTTCCGTACCACTTTCGAGCCATAACGATACGGGAGATATATTTTTTTCAAAGTCACTGAATATATTTTCTGTGAAAAATTCGTTGCTCAGTTTGAAGGCTGAAGAATGGATGAAATAGAAGAAAGTTATAAAATTACCAACAGAATGGATCACTTTTTTCTACATCCTGGTATGAAAAAAAGACGATAGCCAGAGCAGCATTTCAAGGCTTTCTTTTTCGGCCAAAACCCCTCCTCGATTTCGGTCGAAGCTGCGGTTTCATTACGCGAAGAGTTTGCCGTTTGCGTTGAATAGCAATAAGCTAGGTATGGTGAAATTTATTATACGGTCCGGCTCCTTCCTCCCTCCACTTTACCCGAGAAACTAGAGGAGCTGCGTACATATACCCATCGCAAAACAAGCCCCAGCCCATAGATCCTGCAGGAGCGACTCCAGTTTTGTCCCCACGGGCTGCAGGTGCCCCACGTGGCGCGAACCCTCCGGGAAACCTCGATATTAACGCCCATTGATCATCCCCTCTCTCGGCGAGGGGGTGAGTCTCGGACTAAAGATACGAGTACATTCGAAATGCATTCGCGTGTTGCAGAGTTCGAGAGATCCGGCTGCCGACGATCGGGCCAAGGAAACTAGAGAAACGACTCCGCGTCTGGATGACGGAGCTTCGCAAATGGATCTGGCGCGAAGCTTAAGAATTACCAAAAATCATCGAATTTTGGTTAATTTTTCTCGATTTATGGAGTATAATTGATTATTTTTCCTCGCAATCAGTTTTTGCTTTTCACACCCACGAACTACGCGATGCGATATCAATTTATGTGATTAGAGTATCAGTTCTTATCATTGTCTTACTTACTAACAATGAGTAACTATTTGATTGACAAGTGAAAGATGAATGAATATTTTCACCTGAAATTGAAAAATATTTTTAATGGAACTATAAATTGTGAAAAAAATTTTCCGCTATTAAGACTGCGTACGGAAATTTACGAAATTTTGATTTCGTGCGCAACGTTTCAAAAAACTGCGAGTCGCGTCGAGTTTAATAAACGTTATTCGAAAACCTGTACGGTTCAAAACGTGCGATGCATCTCTGATTACGAATTTATGCCTTAAAATTAGTAAAATTGTAGAAGAAGTCACGTAGCTGGTAGCACCGAGATAAACGTGAATAACATAAAACCGAAAAAAAAACAACGTGAGGTGGATTGAGAATCGTCGAATCACAGTAGTCGAGAAATTGAATCCGGATTCGGGTATTTCGGTGCCAGGAATAAAAGTGGAAATAAAACGAGAAGTGCAGCGTTCTGCGGTGGCGGTGGATATTCGTATTAACGGTACGATTTGTATTCAACGAATCTCAATTTCATTTGATTCGATTTAATTTTGAATAAACGGCGTAAGCCGCCGGCCCCCCTCTGACACGTATCGTGAAACCCCTTGTGAAGCAGGCGATTGATTTGCCCCGCCAAACCCTTGTTTTCCACAGTTTCCAGCTTTAAAATACGAACTGCCTCCATTCCAGCCCCGTTTCGCCGGTACGTTAATCGCTCAGCGTTAAACGCATTTTAGCGTATTTCTGACAGCATTGACACGTGCAATTTTCCTTCGGAACTTTTACTTAAAATCTGAAAGAAACAGGCCCATCGGTGTCTCGATTGATTTTCGGGACGAAGCCCGGCTAGTAGGTACAGCCGTCTTTCCTTCTTCCCTCAAATTTCCCAAGACACCCTAACGCCTGTCCTTTATACACACCTCGGCACCTGTTCCTCACGCCCCATTCCAACTCGTCCAAGTTCACCATCGATGGTGGTATCGATATAGATCTTTGGGCGGGTGATCGAGTAGGGATCCGGGCAACTTATTGATTCGTGAAAACGTGTTAGAGAAATTACGAACCTTGTTCGAAGTACGCTCAAGATATACCGCGAAGCGGGCTAAATTTCATCGCCAAAGAGCTACTTGTCACTGTTTGGTTGTGTTGTAGTTCGTTTGATTCTGAGCCGCAACAATGAAAAGAGAGATGGAAAATGAATGACCTGCATTGAACTGATTGAAGCATTCGATTCAAAAAACAATATTAATTATCATAGGTAGGTATTGCAGAGATGCGGAAGGTTGAAATGAAATAAAGAAGCGCGTGTTGAATACAAAAAATTTCCACAATTTCTTATATAATATACATATATTTGTACCGAAACAAAAGTTATGAATAAAAATTAATTTAAAACCGGAGGACACTTGCCATTAGAAACTGTATAATCATTGTGTTTTTGATTAGAAAAAGGTTAATCTATCAACGACGACGACGACAACAACAATAATAATAATAATAATGATGTAAAATATGGCGAGGTGTGTACAAGTAAAATCGTTTCTGAAAACTACGTCGTTGTTTTCGCTCCGCGCAACGATGATAATATAAATCCGTAAATCCGATCGAGCCAATGACCCGCGAGGAGAATGCTTGAAGTTACAATGTTCCTCTGGAATATTGCAAGTAATTCGAAACCAGAGTATAGTCAGAGAACTTGAATTGGCCGAATTGAGTGAGCGATTATAAGAATCGTTGAATGAAAATGGTTCGGCACAGTTGAATTCGAAATATGTGAAAATTGAATCTTGGGTTGTTCTCAGCCCCGCGAATGGGAAAGCTCTGTTGTTGCCTGAAACAGCGTTGATATCAGTCTCGCGCAATTTCCACGCGCATCGCGTGCTCGAAGCTCGAGAGGCTCTTTTAGCTTCGAGGTTCGAGTTTTATCACCTAGTATGGAGCATAGGAGCAGTGAGAAAGAAAGAAAAGCGACCGAACCACGGCAATGTTTATGCAATGTTTCTGCAGGGGTTTCCACGCGCGATCCGCAAGCTCGCGAAGCTTCCGAGTAGCGGGTGCAGGGTTTAGCTTTAATTTTCGACGCCGCGTCTACGTGCCTCGGAGTAGACGGTTGAATTTTCCTCCGCAGATTTGTATCGCCTACGTTTTACGACCCGCACCCACACCTGTCCTTTCACCAGCGCTGCTGATAAGAGACAGAACCATCTTTATGCCCCGTTTCGCCGGTTTCACTCGGCGAATGACAGCAGGTGCGGCTCGCAGATATCATATTTTTCTCGTCCCGCGTCAGACCGGCGGCTGAATTTTTCATCGTGGAAAATTAACTTTTCACGTACGCGTAGCTCTTCGAGGTTCGAGTAATTGGCGAACATTCTTCTCCGCACCAGCCGTGATTATCTCACGCTTCCTCTCTCTCTCTCTCTCTCTCTCTTGTGCTTTCCTCTATTCCAAAAGTTATACTTTTCACCTCGCCGTTGTGGCATAATAACGTATATACGTGTATTTTTAATACCTGTTTTATTATGTAATGAAGGGCGGGGGGGGGGGGGAGGGGGACAATCATTTTTAATTAAAACTTTTCCAGACAACCGCCCCCAGTCCTCCAACCATCATCCACCCGGCCAGAGCTTAATTTCATAATATTTTCCGTCGGTGCTTACATTTCCTACTAATTGCTCCGCGATGCGATTTTTCGCCTGCAGACGCCCGGCTGTAAGGCCTTGTGCACATTGCAAATTTATGCGCAAACTTTGTATTATTATTATACACGATTAATTTCAACATCTCCCCACGTTTCGAACAAACTATACGATTCGATAAGATTTTCAAACGATAAAAACTGCAGCGGTACAGCTGAAATTTGTTCGTTCTTCCAAGTCGGAACGAAAAATTGTTGCAGGGGGGAGGGAAGAATTTATAAAATACCACAGATCAATCGCAATCACCGTGTAGCACGAATTTTTTCCTCTCCTCAATATAATTGAATTCCTTATACTGTACAAACAGTTCCCAGGTAAGCTCGGGTTGGGTTAAGTGAAACGAGTTAGAAATTGTGGGAAATTCGTTAGAGTTAGATAACACTCCGACGGTGTTTCGGAGCCGCTGATTTTTACGCTCAAGGATTTCCCGCTGCTGCAATTCGACCCCTCTTCGCAAGGAAAACAGGGCGAACACGGATGAAAAACACGGTAGAACCTCGTTTCCGCTAAAGTGGGCTGGCTTAGTTTCTCCTCCCGTTTTTTCTGCCTGTTTTTCCGTTTTTTGCTTCAGGTTCACCAAGAGATCCGACCTCCCCCTTTATAAACGTTACCACCGTAAAAAAAGAGGAAAAGGGGAGGGGGGGGAGAGGAGAGGGAGGAGAGAGCGAGACGATGGAGAGACTTTCCCCAGGCTTTATAATCTCGCACGGATGGTATACCTATACCTTGGGGGCGGGGGGCTGGAAATATCAATATTTGCACAATTAATCTCGTCAAATGAAGATTAATCTCCTCTTCTCGGTAACGCTTGCCAAAGTATTAATATTCTGATTGCAAAGCAATTTCTGTAGAAAAAAAAAAAAAAAAGAAAATTATCGATGATGATAATAAGAAGAATAACGATAATATAACCGATATGATATAAATTGTTTCAATAGGAAAAAAGTAAGTGCGGAATAACGGAAAGTTGGTGTAAAATATTATGCAAAGTTAATTACACTTGAAGAAATTTTATTGCCCTAGTTGCGAAATTTATTTCCTGCGGGAAAATTGCGAATATCCAATTCACCCACAAATCGCTAAACACGTCAGACGCGTCCGTCTATAAGCTGAGGTATTTCACCGCTAGTAGAGTTTCAGTTTTCCATCACCTTCTCGCTCTGAAACATCAAGGCGATAAACGCGAATATAACGTAAGTTATAGGCAGTCATTCATGGAAATACACCTGTCTTGGAGAATCGTTCTTCGATGCTCCTCGTACTCTTTGACATTTTGTATAATACTATAGGTCATAGAATTATCGCACACATACCCAATGCGTGTATTTTAATACACCTACGTATGTTCTACGTATGTACATACAATACACGATGTACGTGTACGAGTATAATTCAGCCGGGCGACTTTATCGCGAGGAGCTGAATTATGAGCCGCCGGCGACCAAAACGAGAGAAAAATTATGAGTAGAAAAAAGAAGAGAAGAAGAAAAAAAGCCGCGGTAGCAAAAAAAAAAAAAAAAAATAAATAAACAATTATACAGAACTTGGTGTAGAATAATTGAAATGTACAAAGTTGAGTAACAAGCTGGTGAAAAAACGGGATAAAACTTTTCCACGTTCTCGTTTTCTTCTTCGTTACATTTATCAATTTTTTCTCTTTCTGTTTTAGTTTCTCAGTTAAAATTTACGATCCATACAGCGATAACTAATTCTTTATTATCACAATATATACGTATTTATTATACGCACATCTGCATGTACCCACATTTTTCCATAACTTTTATAATCTTTACCGTTCGTAACGTTCTATGCTCACTTTTTCTTTCACGTCTTCTTTTCATTTTGTTTTTTCATTGCCGTTTACATAACCACGGACGGAATTTATAAGTGCAAAATCATGCCCCGCCGGGATAAAAGGTCGGAATGAAGATAAAATGTTGGATATTTTTTAATCACTTTCGAAGCAGCAGCGTCCTGGCCTCGCCCCCTTTTCCTCCCTTTCCGCGGCCCCGTTATTACCCTCGTCTTATACCGTGCCCTGAAAATCGGCTAGGAAAGAAGTTTAAAGTACTTGCGAAAAACCAGCGCGAGCGATTCGCCGTAACTCTTGCCAAGCCGTGGAAAGATTAAAACCAATAACTTCTAGTCTCGGGGTTCGAATTCTTCACCGAAAACAATTGCGTCACTGGAGTGAGTGGCTGGAGAGCCGGTCGGACGTGAGAAGCGTTGAAAATCGATGCCGCGACGACGTCGTTGACGTTTACCTTCTCTTATGTGTACATATACATATACATACAAGACATATACCTACATACCTAGAGAGAGAGAGCGAGAGAGGAAGAGAGGAAATAACTCGGTGGAGAATTGAGGAGAGTTTTTTGCAATACTGTGCGCAAAATTCGATTTTACGCACTGTTATTATTGCCTTGAACGACACTTTTCCATACAGTGTGCGTCGGATAAAAAAACTGTACAAAAGAATACTTGGCTGTATTAAGGAAATTCCGAAATTTAAAACCGTTTGCTAAAGCTAAAAATATCAACCAAAAATGTTCTCCTTGAAACCAATTTATTCTTTTGTCAAGACCGAAATTTTCTACACTAGTTTCCGTGTAGAAATTGGAAGAAACGTGGTTTTTCGATACACCCTAATCTATACCCATGTATCATACATTGCATCGATAATATCAATATATATATATTTGTTTGTATCATCTCGCGAAACGTGGCTAGTCTTATATATATGGTATATTCTCATATGTCTGCCTATATCGCGCGAGCGAAGGTGGGAAGCCGGAACAAACAGACGATGAAAAAGATACAGTGGGTTCACAGATGCCGCAGATTGTTTGTCCAATCTTTGACCCTCATTCCTAAACAAACACGAACTTCGTTAGGTTCGCGAGAGATTCGTTCGCGCCTTTGCTGCACGGTTCTTTGCCCTCGTGATCCGACTTATCGGCGACGTTGGGAAATTCGGCAAAATTTCAAGGTTAAATAGGTATCCGTTTCGAGTAACCAACTATGAGAGAATCTTGTCCTAATATCAAACCTTGGGGGTGAGTCTGAAGTTCCGAATTTGAAAAGTTCCGAAACGTCTAATTTCAAGTCATTTTGTAGCGAAACTTGCAGTAAGGAGATGAAAATTTTACGAAACTACAAGGTTTCGAACGGCTAGAAGCCCGACGACGCAAAGTTCCAAAATGCAAGATTTCGAAAATTCAAGTTACAATAAAGTAGAATTCCGAAAGTTAACATGCACTCACTCAGCGTAGTTTACTCGACGAGTGGGTGTGAAAAATTAGAAAAACCAAAAATCCGAGCGAGCAGATTTCTGAACGTGAAAATATCGAAAATCGAAAACAAAGAAAGATCAAACTCGTACAATTTCACCAACCCAGAAGTTCGCACAACTAAAAATTTCCGATCATTCAGAATTTCGATGTTTCAAATTTCAAAATTTTCTTATTTTCTCATTTTCGGAATATTGAGCGTCGGATTTCGGTCATTTCGAAACTTTGATATTTCGTCAAAGTTTTATTTCTTTACTTTGAGTTTCGCCAGCAAAAAATTCGAAACTTCAACGCCGCCCCAAACCTTGCGTTAATAAAAATTTTTGGATACTTATTTCGGTTTTATTCTTCTCTCGTTTTAAATTCCGGCGATTTTTTACCTCGGTGACGGGGACGCCGGTCGCTGTCCCCGGTACGCGGTTCACCCCGACACGCCACACCACGCGGCTCTAATAAATCCTCGAAATCGTGCCTCTTAATGGAAATGGCTGTAAGTTACCACAGCCTCCCCCGCACGAAAAGCGGACCCACCCATCCACCCGGCAAAGCCGGCTGACTCTGGGCATTTCATCTTTTCCCCTAAAAAAAGGTCTCTTCGTCCTCTTCACGCCCCTGCAAGATTCTTCTTTATATTTATTCTACGCCGTCCCCGCCTTCCCACGGTTTTCGGATACGCGGTCCCACACCTATAATATATCTGGGTACCGATGCGCGGAGGACTCCTTTCGAGACCTTGAGTTCAAAAGTGAGAGCCATCGAGGCAAATTACCGACATTCGCAGATAAAAGCTCGCGCCGAGCTTTTCTGCCGCAGCAGTCGAGGCGGCTCGTTGTATTCTCGCGGCAATCGCTTATTTATTTGTCTCGAGTGCTGTTCAATTATTCCGGCCCCGGTCCCGTCTTAAATCGGCGTCCGGCGGACCCCAACGATTCCTCGAGGAAACCTTACACTTTCAGCCGGCGTTGTGCGCTCAGGTGTTTAACGGATTCCAACCTCCCCGGGTATGCTCCGTAATCCGAAGTGAGTCTGCAATTTGGCCTCTCTTGACCTTAGCGTCGGCTACAAATTTAAGTAACAACAATAATTCACTTCCCGAAGCTAAATTTTCATCTCGGAGAATTATCTTGTACGACGTTTCTCTACCCAGGAAGGACTCGCGATTTCATGGCGCGATTTTCAGACCCCGGACGGGGCGATGAATGCTGCAATTACGTAATCTCGAAGGCTGTAGCTGTACGGAGCGCGGAAAAAGAGCATTATGGAAAGGAAGAAGGCACGTCGGATGATAGACGCATAATAGGTGCAGGATCGGCGGTCTCCTGTGTATAATGGAAAATATTTTTCTCCCTGTTCGCCGGTTGCCTTACAGTCCCGTAATGTATACCATTCAGGCGAGGGCGGAATTCCCGGAGTTCGGGAAGCTGGAAGAGAGGCTGCAGCGGAGTGAATAGAGACGAATGAAGCCCGGGGGAAATGGGAAAGAAAAGGAAACAAAGCCGGCACAAACAAGATAAGAAAGAAAAAGAAATGCCTTTTATAAATGCAAGCGTTGATCCGTCGGATGAGATTTCCAGGGGGAACACTGCCGTGCTGCAGAGCTTTCGCGCCCTGGACTATTGCTCGAGATTTTTGTCTTTTTTTAGTCTACTCCGTGCCTCCGCAGATCCCGCGAATTCGCATTAATATCCAACATCGCGAAAATCCTCGCTGCTCGAAAACAAACGTTAAAGACAAGATGGCCTGATCGTATTTTCGACGAGATTTGTGAGAAACGGGTTTGAAGTTGCGAAATTGAAAAGTTCCGAAAGCACCTGATTCCGAGTTATCTTGTCACGAAACTTGAAGAAGAGAAATCGAACGTCGACCGAAACGACAAAATTTTGAATGGTCGGAAATCCGAAGGATCAAAGTTCCGAAATTCAAGATACCGAAAATTCAAGCTCCGATAGAACAAAGTTTAGTAATTCACGGAACTGAGAATCTTCGATCATTCGGAATTTCGACGTTTCGGATTTTTAATTTTTCTCACTTTCGCACTTTCGGAACCTTGACTTGTCCGAGTTACCCCCTTTCGGAACTTTGAGCGTTAGGTTTCGGACCATTCGAAACTTTGCTGTTTCGTCAAAGTTTGATTTCTTCACTTGAGGTTCCGCCACCGACATATATTCGGAACTTCTCAAATTCGGAATACATCAGTCCCACCCACTCGTATATGTATAGCCGCATGCCCCCTTCCTTACCGACCTCGTTCTTCGGAGCTGAATATTTTTGAAACTTCGAAGGCGAGAAGGAAAAAATTGCGCGTTGACGGTATACGGTTCGCTTTTCTCTTCCGAAATTATCTTTGCGACACCCGGGTGATATCCCCTTTTATCGGTTCGTCGCAGCCGAGGGTTGAAAAACGAGCTACGCTACTCGGGCGAAGCTAAGGTGAGGCGAAAAAGAGCCAGGCTTGCGTCTCCCTCGGGATACTTAGCTGTTATTTCGGGCGGCTAGAATCAGGAACAAAACGTTAGACCGACGGGAAGAGAAAACAGATTCTCGCCGAGGAAAGTATGGTCGTTCTATGCTCTGGGCTTAAGGGCGGCGTATACCTATAGGTGTGACTATTAAGGTGCCGGAGAAATCTTATCTCCGGAAGTAATCAGCGAGGCGGTACCGGCTTTCTTCTTTCTCCCAGCTTATACCCGCCTCCTTATATATAGAAAGGGTTATTCAATGGCCAATGACGACGAAACGCTGCCTGCCCGGAATAACGGCAAACCGACGGCCCAAGTACCGAGACCGACCAAAACGACGCGCGACTTTCTTCTTGTTTACACTTCCGCTTTTTCGACATGCGATATCCCCGAGAAAATGATACGGATATTGCCATTTCATCCGGAAAGAAATACTTCTCAGAAATATATTTTCTATTCTTCGATAATACTGTAAGGAATTTTAACCAAAATTTTCTCCGCGAGGTGCGGAAGAAGAGGGGGACTTTAATCCTTTGAGTCACAGTACGAATCTGAAATCGGATTTAAAAAATTCAAAATGGCAGATCCGATATCGCGGACAAAAATTTCAAATACGATCGAATCCGGAGAAAAAACTCAGTCCAGGGGTTTTTAGGGTCGGTGATTACTAATCTGAAATCAGATTTTGAAAATTCGGTATAGCGAATCCAATCAGCGATCCCGAAAACCCCCGCATAGACTTTTTTCACCGCATTCGATCAAATTTGGACTTTTCACCCGCCATCTTGAATTTTTGAAACATGATGTTAGTTTCTTAATCCGTGAGCTCAAAAACCGTGGAATACTATCTTCTTAGGGAAGTTGACTCGGCACAATAATGTGCGACTCAAAGGGTTGGGTAAAATACTTTCAGGCAAAAATAAATATTCTTTTGTAAACCTTTCAGATTGATTGAGAAAATTTGTTTGATATCCTCAATAGATGGCAGAGATATCGGGACCATAACTCTTACCAGAGATGCTATTAAATTTTCTCAGAAATTGAGCTATGCTCATATACACGAGTCTCCGGTTTCACCTCCTTTGCTGAATAGAGTAAATGACTTCATGGTTTTCGCAGGAAAGTTACGAGGGTTCGTATGAAATTTCTACCAATTAGCGAGTCCTCGATTCTTAGGAGAGTAATTGCACACGTGTAACGACAGAAACGTCTGGGGGCGAGATTTCGGGTCCAGGATCTCGGCAAGGACGAAGCAAAGGGTGGAAGCCACCGTTCTTTGGGAAAACAAAGAGGCACTACAACTTCTTGCTCCGCCATTCGTCTTTTGGCGGTCGGCTCGCGAGTCTCTTTGTTCTCTTCACATCCACCTCGCACTTATCCTGCCGGGCCTTTCTTCCGTGGTATATGTAATATTATTTCAGGAGAAAGGGCAGCTATTTTTACGAATTAATGCGTCCACTGCAGACCGCCACTACGTTAGACCGTGCACGCCACGTTCACACCGGAAACAGAAATATATATATACATATATATACATATGTATATATATATTTTATACCGACGATCACATGCCTGTCCGCAAAACAATTTTCCCTCTCTTTGTTTTCTTCACCCTACGTGCGAATAAATTGTCACGGCTATTTTCGCCTGCCTTTGTTGTGCTTTCTCCGAGCGAGGAAAAGCCTTTTTACGCACCAGTTCCTCATTCGCGTTGCAGCGTATAAAACGAGTACGATTAGCCCAGACAATATGCAGCACAGTCGCAAAATGTAGCAAACTTATGTAGACTTGACAATATGTACGCATCAATGCCAGTTAATTAAATTCCATTCCATTCCATTTAATATTCCGTTTCGTTAATCAAATCACTACGATATAATTAATTTACATTATAAAACGCAGGAGACTTCGTTACGTCGGCAGCGTTGGTTACGAAACTGCAGCCATACGCTTTCGCGTTCGCGATATAATTGATATATTCTCCTTAAATATCGGAACTTTGATTCTGCTTCGAATACCCAATTTGCGCCTAACGGATGTACATATACAGCTGCTGTAATTGCGCTTCGATTTCCAGGGCAAATTATTCTCAGTTTTCTGCTTTTTTCATTCCTTCTGTCCTTTTGCCGATACCCCAATTTGTTTAAGCAAACTATACAACGAACAAATAAACGTGCATTACGTATTATTGAGTTTGCTCGTGTTGCTTCTAGCGCCCGACCTCGCTGTTTAAGGCTGCTGCAGAAGCTAAGTATCGCGAAGAGAAGCGCAGCTTATTTGCGGATTAGACCACCATAAATCTCTAACCAAATCCAGTAGAATCATAGAGGAAACAACGCGGTGAGATACCGCCTGCGTTTGAATCGGCGATAAGAGAGCAGAAAGAAAATAATAAAATACAAGACCGATCATGGCGAAAAAAAAAAAAGAGCGAAGAGGTAGGAACCGGAAAGTAACGACGCGGCCTTCAAACCTTTTAAAAAGTGAAAATCCTTTCTCGCAAACAATGTTTTTACCCACAGTCAAATTCTCGAGAGAAATCTTAAAAATATGTGACTCGTATTGGACGAGTAGAAAAACTTTGCCGAAAACACGAGCCTAGAAAAAGGTCGGGAATCGAGTTGGGTTGTGGCGACAGGAGGAACAGCGAAAGCTGCGAGCGAATCGCGCGCAGGATATTATATTCGAAAGTCAAAATACAAAGCTCACTTACCCAACCACCTTGCTTGCAGATTCAAAACACACGCCTACTGCGCTGAAAGACACTATGCACAAAACTTAAAACCGTCACTGATGAGAATGACTAAAAATAAGCGTTTTTTGATTAAATCGATTATATTTCCCGATTAATCGAGTATAATCGATTATTTTTCAAACCCATTTGATACAACAAGTGAAAGATAAACGAATATTTTCACCTGAAATTGAAAAATATTTTAAACGAAACTGTAAATTATCAAAAATCTTTTCCTCGATTAAGAATACATACTGAAATGTACGAAATTTTGTTTTTATATGTACACTTGGGGACAATGAATCTGAAACGGCTAATTTTTTACACTAGACAGTTATATTGGCAACGCAGAGAAACCTGACATAACCCATGACCGTCAAATCTAACCTTAGAATACCGCGGGGATAACGACTTGTTGGATTGACACGTATTCTAAGGTTAGATTCGACGGTCATGGGTTGTATTATGTTTATCGAGATTGAGTTTGTTTCACGCTCGGACCACTATGGCGCTGTGGGTTTCTCTGTTTTGCCAACATAACTGTCTAGTATAAAAAATTAGCCGTCCCGGATTCATTGTCCCCAAGTGTACCGTTTCAATAAACTACGAAATAATCGATTAATCGATTAATTTTTACCGACTCAACCGAATCGTACTCGATTATTTTTAGCTTAGTGGCTATCATTAGTCACTCACTGACCGACCGCCTCGGCACCGAAGAGTAAACAAACATTGAACAAGTTCGCGCAACGCTCCGATCCGTCGCTGAACGGAGACTGAGGCCATCAGCTATATGCGAGCGGAAAATATGAGTGGGACATTGGGGACATTATGCTGAGCAGTAAGGCAATATCAGGGCTTGGCACGACTCGTGGTTTTTGCTTCTATTCCGAACGAGCTGGCGTTAACTTACACCGTTGGTGTGTGGAGCTTGTGATGTGGATGGGATGAGAAAACGTTGGAGGAAAGCAAGGGAGGGGGGAGGGTAGGAAGGATCACCACCACTGATGGAAATCTGACCTGAGATATGTTTGTAAATTAATCAGCGACCCTCGTCTGTGTAAGTATTGCACGGGAGCAAATTGTATGGTCTATCGCTTCGAAAGCGTATACGAGGATGTTTTTCAGTCACAGTGGGATGCTAAGCGTCCCACCTCAAGAATTTCCTTGACCCAACCTTATCACAGTTTATTTACAACTCCACACGATCTTTGGTACTTCAGATTCATGATCATCGACCCCGAAAACCCCCGTGTAAGAAAATTCAGGCAAAAATATTGAGCTGAATAATGTGCGACTGAAAGGGTTAATCTGGAAGATCGTCATTTCATTTATGTATTACACCATGTGACAAAGATTCGAGAACACAGATTCTTATAGATACAATGAAGAAGATATAATACTTGATGTGGAAAAATGGTGTCAGAATTTCGAAAACTGTGATTTTTATTTATACATACAATAATGCTATGCTTGTCTATGGAAAACTTAAGCGGATATCGATACGACTTGCAAAAGTCTACATAAGTATGTATATCGTATATACCATTATTCCATCCACTTCTCGCTACACGTTCTTTTATAAATTAACAATTATGAAACTACATGCTTTGCAGAACGCAGTGCGATGTAGCAGCTCGCCGACGCGCTACGCCGCTAACGTTGTCATTATCTCAGAGTGCTTGTAGCAGGAGGAAGTTCGCGCAAGATCAAGTATTTCTGGGAAGAGGGAAAGACCCGGGACCCTTGGATAAATGCGGAAGCCGAGGCGGGGTTAAAGAAAGAATAAGATGTTGGCTCTCCGTGTTAAATGGTACCGAAAATCGATTAAGTGTCCTAGAGCTTTGAATATCGGTAAATCAGCTCTCTCTCTCTCTCTCTCTCTCTCTCGCTAAGAAAAAAAAAAAAGAATAAAAGAACAGATTGACGGAAGACAAAATGGAAATGTAAATTCTGAGATAAAATTGAATTGCACTTAACTTCAGCTGTCAGTCTTCGTGCACAGTTATTATTACGTGCCGTCGAAGACTCGCTAAATATTTCCGATATAATCCGAAAAGCACCGGCTGCAGAGAGCTTTATTCGAGGGCAAGTTATAAACGGTTTGATATTTTCGTGCATGAAACGAGCAACATCGATCGCTACGTTCGCTGCACTGACCCCTTGCATCGTGGAACAAAGTTGGAGCTGAGTAAAATCGATTACAGGCACCTTAACACGGGAACGCTTTGACCCCATATAATCCGCTGCACTCGAATTAGCAGCGATTTCCAATCGAATGGAGCTTCCAGAGTGGAAAAACGCAAAGAGGAGAAGAAATCTGATCACCGAAGCTCACCCGCTGAAAATGCGCTCCGGTGTGTTCTTTTCAAACGTAACGAATTTGTACTTAAGAAAATTCGTTGCCTGTCTCTACGAGCAAAAGAACACACACCGGGGTGGATGTAATAAACCGAAATACCGTGTGAGAATATCACATTTTCACGAGATTTTGCAAAGCGAGCTACACGATTTGCGTTTACAAAGCGACTCACGTACCGGTGTCCGCATTAGAGATTAAACACCCGTAAAGATCCAAACCCACCCGCACGAGTAGAGCCTGCAAACTGACCGCGGGCCTCAGCGTCCTGCAGGAATTTTCTACTCGCACGGTTATCCGGCGTTCGAATTTTCATTATAGTTGAATAGCCGGTATACGGTGCTTTCGGGAGATGGTGCGAATCGTTCACATTTCAGCGTATATTGCAGGCGCACAGCGGTCCCAAATCCCGTTCGTTGATTTTTATAAAAATTCGGATATAGGGGTTTTCGAGGTCGCTGGTTACGAATGCGAGGTGAAATTTAGAAAAAAAAAAACAATATTATGGCTCGAAAATGGCAAAAAAAAATGGTTCCAACACGGCGAGTACTTTTTCAATTTTTTTGAAACATTCTGTATGAAGATTTTTGAGGTCCTTAATTACGAATCTAAAGTCAAATTAATAAAAAAAATAACAAAACAATCAGCGAATTAGATTTATTAAAGTCCCTAAAAAAATTATTTTTTTTTCCACTTTTGGCCAGCTTCTTGGGATTTGGGACCACTGTGAGGCGCCTCAAAGATATTTGCGTAGACGCAGAGGGAGGGGGATCACGAATGGATTGGTCAATGAACTCAAAATCCGGTGAGCAAATGAGGGGGACCGGGAACTTTTGAGCTGGATGAAATGAAAGCTTTTATCGACTCCTAGGCTGTGGGGCAGAACCGTTTAATCGCATCTTAAGCAATATTAGGCTCGAGATTAATGATATCCCCCTATTCTAAGGTAGGTAAAAGTTCCCACGGTAGAATCGGCCATGTGTGAAATTTTCTTTTCGAAAAGTTTGAATTCAATTGCAAAATATTACTAGAGTAAAGAGGTAATTAAAAATAATGAGACTAAATATTAGACTAAGGCGATGCGAAATTCTGGAGAAGTTAGTGATGTGAGAAAATATTTGTAGAACCAATTGGCGAGAATGGTATTTTATATTACTTACTGCTAACAAATCCTTCGTAACATTATAGGATCTGAATTCGTTATTTTTGATAGGTAGAAATTAACATTTGAAACTTAATTTGACAGATGATTTTCTTGTGTAACCCGGTGGTATCTAAAAATGAGATCATGCGTAATGTGGAAAGTGTAAATTTGGGAATTAGCTTCCATATTTCCCTTCATATACTGTATTGAGAAACACAAAGTACCCGTTTCCACGACGGTCGAGTGAGTCTGCGAATGCGTACGCGTAGAGTACAGAAAATACCACTTTTAAACCCTACGAGTTCAAAGTGGACTTTTCCGTACTGCGGGCATGCGCTGTCGCAAACAAATCTAACATTACGCAACCCTAACCTCAATTTCGTGCCTTGCGAAAAAACGCACAACGTACTTTCGTCTTCGACTTCACCTACGACTTATATTGCAAACTTACGCTCGACCCAAAAAGACCAAGTTTACCTCCTTCTTGCACATAATAATACTATCGTCGAACGAAAGCAGGGGGTGTTGTAAATGTGTGTTCGAAAATTTTCACGGCTACACGTTGGCGTGGCCGCATTATACTCACAAGGGAAATTCGGAGGACAGACAAAGTGCTGCGTGATCGTCTTAAGTTAGTTCCCAAGTGCTGCCCTGGCCAACTGTTCTACGGACTCATTGTCAGTCAGTTCTACAGCTCTGTGTTTGACTTTCCAACAGTTTACCGCGCAGTGCTGAAAAGGGAGAGGGATATATATATATATATATATATAAGGAAAAGCATTTGATAAATTGAATTTTCAAACCTAGGTTGCGCAGTTAGCAAAACGCTCTTCTGCGTAGGTAATTCGCACTTATGTAACTACTCGGAATATTTTTTTATCAGCACACACGTAGGTTCGCACCTTCGATATATGCAAACGGAAACACTTTCAGATATGTTTTCGACGTGTTATAGGATCGCTCTGTCAACACGTGAAGGAAATACTCCCCCGAAAACTCTTCGGAAAATCTCTTCGATCTAATATCTCTAGGTACTCAAAAGAGATCAGATTTTCACAGAGAACGATTTTGTTTCCACAGACTACCAAAATTTTCCGCCTTCGCGTAGACCGTTTATCCGGGTACGTACAGCAAGTTAAGCTTCGGGTAAATTGATCAGTAACCTCCATCAATTTTGTATCTCGAAACACGGGCAAGATTGATAAACGGAGATAATGCGGGTATACCGTTCCTCCGCTACGAAATTCAATATGTATATGTAATATCGAGACCGGGGACGTTAAGCTTATCTGCGGAAGGGCCCGAACGCTCCCCGCGAATTAGTGCATCGCCTGGAACACGACCGAAGGCCTTAATCACTTCACCCCAAATTTCAGAGACACAGCCTTCGCGGCTTAAGAGGCTTCGACTTGCTGTCGGCGCCGCTGGCCGACAGAACGACGGTGTCTTCTCCTTCTCCTTCTCCTTATCCTTAAAAGGATAAGTGCCGGTGGCGGAGGGCTGACTCGAGGCTTGGCTGAACCACTTCGCCTCCTGAGCTGCTGCTACTACACAAGAGATTACCATACCGCTTCAGCTTCGATAATCGAAAATTTATTTTCACAAAGTTCAGGACACCGGAGATGGAGCAGATATACCAGAGTGACGTCGAGGAGAGAATTTTATCAGGGTCACTCCGAAGTGGAGAATAAAAGGTCGACGAGTGATGTAATCGAGTTTTTCTTTTTCGCACAGCTTCGGAAAATTGGCGGAAGGATGAAAATTTCACGGAACACTGCAGCTTATACCTATAATTGAGAGAATAGCATTTGCGATTCTCAGCGAGAAACCGGCCGTCTGACCAATAACTTCAATTGCTAGAGACGTTATACTCTATAAATCAACGCCGTTTTTAATCTCGAGGTTATTGCTTCGGTAAAATAAGAAACTGCACCGCATCCGCCTGCGGTGCGGATGTAATAAGTAACGCGGCTGCAACGCGGTACCTACCTACTCTTTTTCAGCCGCAGGTGTTAAGTGTGTAATTAATTTTCATTGCCGGAAGTTCTTGCGTTAATCTGTTGATTCGCTTCCCGTGTAAGAAATATTCCATGCAGACTATATTTCCCTCATACCGCACTGTGCAATGTTAAGGTATGAAACAAGATGATGAGTATCGCAGCCTTTATTTGAAAAAGAATAATCGACGGGTAGATTTCAATAAAACCGGAAGTCGAACTCGCCGATATGAAACAAAGTACTACAACAGCTTCGAACCTGAGATAATATACTCACCGCAAACTATCCTATCTTTTTTTCAATGGATTACTTGTTTTTTATATAATAACGCCGTGCAGCTTCCCACCGAGCGGCGGAAGTTTCTCGAAGATCGAATAAAAATATTGAACGAAAGTGCAGTGACGATGTATATTTTTGGTATAATGTAAAAGCTGCGGATATTAGGCCTGTGTGACGGTTAGAATAGATTCCATTTCTCGACTTCGGAAACATTAATACAGCCAACTGAATTCCTGAATCCCTGATTACATGCATTATACCCACAACGGTATTTGAGCGAGCGGTTCACAATGATAAAGGAAGCCGCCGTACCTAATTGCTTGGGATAGCGCTTTTCGCAAGTTCTACATCAAGCGCGCGATAAACTTTCAGTTGTCACATCGGTTCCAAGTCCCTGTATAGGTATACGTACGTAAAGCGGAAAGCTAAGGAGCTGAGAGCTTCCTTCAGGCTCATCCCGCAAGCAACTCCTTATTGTTGATAAGCAGATACCAGCCAGGTATGTACCTTATACCTTACATGCATATACCTTATGCCGCTTCGCGCTCAGCTAATTATGCCCGCCGTCTGCGCGCTGATTTATTTAATTTTCAATTCTCTTACGCTGCGGGGATACAGAAAGTATACTTTATTCATCGGGCTTCGGAATATTACGAGAAGCTGCAGCCGACTCGCGTCTGATATCAAAGCGATGAAGACATTCGCGAACGTACATATTGTAATAATTGTAAAGAAAGAGGAAGCTTTATAACACGTTTTATCTCATTAAGAGCCAATTCACTGGTTTCCGTCAATATAGGTCGTCGGTACGTTGATTTCAGTTTGAAAGATTCAAACACACGCGGAAGAAAAAAAAATTATTATTATTCCTGATCTAAGAAACCGTCAAATCAATGCCCTGCATGAATGATATTCAATAGTGATGATTTGGGTTATTGTGCATGCAAATGATGATACAACAAATGTCCGGAATCGATCGTATATTTTATCCACATTCTTATCGAAAGCCAACAAATTCAGATATTCACATCTCTCTTCGTCGTTTTCACAGCTCACTTTCGACTGAATTATTATTCGCTCCAAATCTCAACATTTTTCAACTTCCATGCACTCTAGCGTTCTTTCTTTGTCTTTCTCTCTTTCTCTCTTTCTCTCCTATTCTCTATTTCCCGTAATTCGAAACTCTCCAACCACTCAATTGTTCGTGTATAATAATGTATAATAGTACTAATATAGCATCTCCAAAATAACGGATTGTGTGAATTAATAAATAAATTTCTTCGTCTTATAGTGTTATTATTTTTTGAATAACATTTAACAGTTTTTTTTTTTTTACGTTTTGTTTTGTATCGCTCCAAATTTCCTTTTTAATTCATTAATTAATTATATTCAACCTAATTATAACTAATTATAATATTAATAATAATAATAATAATAATAACAATAATAATTTCATTAGTTTTATTATGAATAATAGTTATTATCAAATAAAAACCTTTGATTTAAATGATAAGACGAGCTGAAGTCATCATATAATGTATCTACTACGACCAACTAGGTCACTATTAGGTATATCTATATTTCTCATTTGTAAGCAAACAGCAGGTTCTTCATAGAAAACAAAATCATGAGGTCACGGATGAAACATGATTAAGAAATATATTGATGTGTGTGTGTGTTTGTGTATGCTTTTCAACCTTTAATGAATTATTTTGTTGAGAATATTTCACCTCAAAATTTATCGGACCGCTTTTATCAGTTTTCTTAATTTTTTTTTTTTTTTTTTAATACCACGATTTCTCTAGTTTCATGAGTGTCACTATTGTGAATGGTACATTGTACCTTGAACAAGTATTCTCCTGAAAAGAGAAAGAAAGTAAGAGATTGACAGTAAAAAAAAAAAATGGAAAACTTGTATCTTGCGTAAAAGATTAATCTGCCTTTGAACAATTTGTAATTATAATATTTAGTACCTATACGTCGTATACAAAATTTAAATAAAACATTTATTATAATATTGAGAAATTTATGGGGAAGGAGCTGAGGGACTTGTAATGGGATTTTAAAAGGAATCCACCGTACCTTATTTATTTATAATATGTATCTAACGTATTATTTATAATATATTTTATGTGTTTTCTGTTCAACTTCCTTTTTTTTTTTACCTTTGTAATTCTTTCTATCAAATATGCATTTGCAACTACGGTTGTTCAACGCATTCATGATTCAAAAGGCTTGGGGTCGGTAGAGGTTTTGATAAGAGGGACAAGAACTACGCAACTGTTCCATGATTTCAAGGAAATTTCATGCAATTAAGGCAATACATAAGCAGATTCAAATTTTCTGTAATTTCTTTTGAATGTGGTATCCCTTTCATTACTATCAAAAAAAAAAAAAAAATAAATAAAAAATAAAAATAAAAATAAAAACGGGATTAGTTGATTGATGGACTACTTATGGAGGGCGCTTTACCTCATCCCCCTAAACTGGCAGCCTTACAGACTTATCCAAAAACCCCATTATCCCTTTTAGGCCATCCGTCCACTGAATTGTGAACAATGAAGTACAAATTTGTTTTTTCATCATATGGTCAACAGTGTGGGCATTAAATCGCCAAGCAGAGGTCAAATACTGTGACGGTTAGTTAAAGTCAGATAAGGAGAGATCAGATTTTAATCGATTCACCATATTAGTTTATGATTTTTTCTTTTTGTTCCTTTTCCCATAGTAGACTATTTCTCCAAAACAGATTCTGAAAATATACAGGCAATTTCAGTACACGTATCTGGAGAAAATGTCGAAAGACCAGTTTTATAAATGTACCACGAACGAAAGTTTGAAAATACAGTAGAACCGTATTTCAACCATCGAAGTTTAATACAGGAGTTTATATGTCGGTCTGCCTAATTTTATTTTTTTTCCATTCCACATCTCTATCCAAGTCAATTGCTGCTTATTTATACTGGGAAAGTGGTGTCACTTGATATTACGCATGTATGCGTATATGTATATATTTACGTATAAATGAATTACAACCGAGTGATAGTTCGGTAAAATACGCTGATCAAGTTTCTGCACGTAGTAGAAAAATGTTAAAATTGCTCTTTCCGTATTTTCGTAATTAAAAGCAGAGTATCGTGATGTCACAGGATTAATATTACTATAATTGCGAAATATACATAATAGGATGAGATACTCTTGATCGTGAAACACTGTGAGGGGAAAACAAAACTCATCAAATTTAACAACCTTAGTGGCAAGAAAAAATAATGAAAGCCTTTCACTAGAATATTTGTCCTTTTATCATTACTCTCTATCTCTATCTCCATTGTGTAATTGGTTTTTCTTTTTTTTTTTTTTTTTTTCTTTTTCCTCGTTTCAAAGCCAGAATCGTTTTTATCTAATTCTGATACTATATACTCGTGCAACTACTATTTATTAGTTATTGCAAATATTTTTATCAGATTATTTTCAGCGGTGTTAGTACATGTGTTTGTACGTGTCATATCTATTCATATCTATGCTTATCTCAAATGGGTTAAGCAATTATTTCATACACAGAGGGCTACTACAAGCTGGCGGTAAAATAGAATCATTGTGAAAATTTGAAGAAAAAAAAAATGTCAAGAAAACTGACGACTTCGTTTACTCAACATTTTAACAATTTATTATACAGATTTATTATATGTAGTGCTGAAATTCATTACTTGAAAAAAAAATGTGTGTATGAATACATATATACGTATATAAAACGAAAAAAAAAAAAGAAATACCTCTACTGCAATATACTCTACATAAAATAACTAGCAACAGTGATAAATTGTTGAGTACTGATGGTCACCCTGCACGAATATTCCACTCTGCGAATTCACAAGGTACCAGTGAGAAAAACAGACGGTCTTTCATCACTCGGAGATTTTAATGAACAATACATTAACGCTCACAAAGAAATATTATTTCACCTGAAAATAGCGACTCTCTGGGCAACTAAATTTCTGGACCCGTTTGGTTAATTCTGCTTCAATCTTGTAATTATTAAGGAAATTAGAAGACAAAAATTACCGATGACTCGATAAGAAAAAACCTCGGCTTATAATCGAAAGAATAAGAGTATGTGATCGTGGAATACAGTACTTTACTAAAAACTTTACTTTAGTAAAATAATTACACTATACAGCAGCATCTGAAGTCTACCGAAGTTTTCGTAACGAAGGCGCTCCGAAACGCCTAGTAAAATATTTATATAAGGGAAGATCAGTCGGGTTAGATAGCTTTTTTTCTTTTTGCAATCATCTAGGTTCCAAGCATGCGAATGAAAGTTTCTTCAAACAAATGTTTGGAATTTACATGAGTTACCGACGGTAACGGAAAATGATAAATGATAAAATGTGACTTTCCCATCATAAATGTAGAAGCAATGACAGCATCTGTTATATTAAATTCGTAGGGTAACCACGACAACAGAGTGAGATTTTGTTTGGCTAGGGAAAAATTTAAAGCTTTGCTAGGAAAAAAAAAGAAAATATTTCTATGACCAGTGACTACATCACTTGACAATATTATTGTTTTATCTCTCCATATTTTTACATGATTTTGCTACGACTATTGTACTATTATAATCGTAATGATTCTAAGACTTCTATAGCGAATACAAGCGCATTTGCAAGGGGGATGAGGACGTGTAAAACAACCATATATCAGTTGATTTAAAATAACAACTTGGTTATTGTGGTGAATAAGAGTTTTAAATGACAGCTTTGCAACCAACAATCTGGAACCATTTCCAAAGTAAAACTGTGTATCGCGGTTATTATGCATTGTCCTACGTGTATTCGACTCAGAAAACGACCATGGGGATTTTGTTTATCAAATTCAGCAAAATGAACCGACTACATATCTGCGTCCACGTAGATCAGATTTTCTTTCACAGCAAAATTAGATTCAAAGGGAAAAAATACGTGGATAAATGTACCCATAATAACTATCGATAGTACTACTATAACTACTATACTTTTTTGAACCTCACTGTTCATTACACAGAAGAAACAAGAACGAGGAAAAATTCATTTAAAATATAGCAACGCTCGAGGTTACCCCGCGAAATATTGAAGTACATGATTTGTCAACATGTATATGCATACTACTAAGTAGCAAATTGAAAAAACAATTTTTGAAAAAAAAAACGGTATACAAATAAACTATACTCACATAAACGGAAACAGAGTTGTGTCGATTGTGATCTGCGTGAAAATAATTACGAGTTGTATGTATGTACCTATGTGCAATTTGTTCTCATATTTTTAAACATCGTTAGAGAATATAATTTGAATAAGAAATTCATGAATCGTAACAAATACACTATGGGCTGTGCATAATGTTATGTATAACTTGAGTGATAGAGGTGTACGAAAAATATACTGTGTTTCAGTGACATTTCGCCGGCATGTTGGTGTAGGCAGTAGATTTGTTTTTGAAAAAATCTTACCCACCAAATACGAAGAAAAAAAAAAAAAAAATCAAAAACAAAGATGAAAACGTTTAAATGCCTCTACGTTGGAAAACTTCAATATGCCTGACTATACAAATCTTTCTTGGAAAATGGGCAGAAATGGATGGAGCGCTGATTAAAATATTAATGTAACGTAACAAAGTCCTACGGAGAAAGATATCAGTGGAGTTGTATTTCAGTGATCATCTGCGTCATGAAGACGCTGACGTTTAGGCTGCTGCTGCTGCTGCTGGTGATCAGGGGGCTCTGGACTCTCAACAATGGCTAAAGGGGCTGGAGAACCTGGCGAGCTGTCAGGTTCATCGTGCGCTCGCTTTCCAACCCCAACGCCTGTATCAGGTCCAATAAAGCTCCCACTAAAATGATAACCAATAAAACTTTACGTGATTCATCGTCATCCGTATTATACACATTCATTCCTTGACGGGAAAAAGCACAATTCATTATCTAGGCAGATTTCTATGCAGGATAAATCCTCTTTTGAGAGCTGAACGTCCTATACTAATACATACCTGTAGTTGTAGGAAGTTTGTACAATAACAGGAGCTGGACTATATTGTCCAGCAGGCGATAAAGAGTGTTCTTCTCCAACATTTCCAGGCACCAAATATTTATCTGTGAGAGAATGTTCATTTAACACAGTATCCACCTAGATTCGGACGTGAACGTTCAAAACTTAGTTTGCAACAGAAAGGCTCAATTATATCAGTTTCTTGTCTAATATTTCTGGTTCTTGAAGAATGATGAAAAAAATATGTTGACGATTAAGAAGAGCAAACGGAACCCAAACATTGCAGAATTGTACATGAGATAGTTTGGTTTCCATTTTTATAAGGCAGTCACACCTAACATCAAACGAAAAATCAAATGCTATCCATTTCAGACTTTCACCCAACTAATGAAGGAGAATATATCTGGATGCTGCTGATATAAGCAAGATTTCAGGAAAAATCCACTACCAAAATTTTCCACCTCCAAAACTCATAATTATTCTCACCATTCGCAGCGTGATATATTTATCACAAATATCTAGAGGAATTATGATTTTTAATGAAACTTGAGCACTTATTTACCCTCTCTGGCTCCGTCGCTGTTTACTCCATTTGTAACAACGGTGATCTGCTGCATCAGACGCCCCTTGTGATTGGGAGGTGGAGCATAGGGATGCCCAGGCGAGCCAGGGGCTGACTGGCTCGTAAGCTGACCTGCCGGCGATGATACAGAACTATCTGGATAAGACTCTGGCCCTGGCGATCCCTCCCGACTCAGGCACTCCGGTGTCATAAGCCCACTGATACCCACATGTGATGGTGAAGCTGGGGCACTCCTGTGAATTTATTAATTCCAACTGTTATCTTTGTTTACATGTAAACGCGGAGAGAAAAGAAAGTCAACTTCTTAAGCATTAGAACACTTGCCGCTGCCGTTTTCATTCAATTAGGGAAACTGAACCTCTATTCCAACGTACTACGCGGATATTATTAGCTAGCCAAGAAATTTCAATGCCATATTGTATCGTTTTATGTTTTGATTGTGATATGGAAAAATAAAATCACTTTGCCAGCATTGAAGTAAAATTCGTCTCAAAGGTCAAATGCCGACTCTAAGATTATAACGCAATGAAAAAACAAAACAGGTCTGCAGTTACGTGAAAAGTCTATACGTATCATTCATTTCGATTAAATAATCTTCATTTATAAAAATTGCTTACACAGTAATGATGGTTTAATTTTCTGACAAAATAATTGACAAAATATTTTTAAAAATATCAATACGAATTGTAAAAAGTTCTATCTATCACTCTGATCATTGAACGATAGATACATTGAGCTCCTGTGGCCCCAGGAAACCCAACTCCAGCAGTGAGCATATAACACACAATTTTCTGATCTCTGTACGAAATTCAATCCAGAATAAAAAGTGCGTAGGTTAAAATATGCATGGATAAGTAAGAAGAATATGAATGAAAAGAATACCTTGACGATAAGCCAAAGGGCGCCCTGAAGCAGGGGACCCCTCTTTGTCTTCTCCTCCTAAATGCTTGTTCGATAAGTTTAGCTTCTGACTGAGGATCTATCCTCCAAAAAGATCCTTTACCAGGTTCCTCTTGGCTCCTCGGGACTTTGATGAAGTAGCGATTGAGTGAAAGATTATGCCTTATAGAATTCTGCCAGCCTTTATCGGCTGTCCTGTAGTAAGGATAATTTTTAGTAATGTAAGAATAAATCCCCGAAAGTGTGAGTTGCTTGTCCGGAGCAGAAGCAATCGCCTGTACTATGAGTTGAGCGTAAGAATAAGGTGGCTTCGAGTCATCTTTCGGAGGACTGTAGTGCGCAGGTGTTCCATTAGCTCCCCCACCTCCGCCACTTCTATATCGAGGTTCCGCTCCAGGCTCAGGACTTATCTGTCGGCTTGAACTTTGCCCGACTTCAATGCTGGAATTCTGAGGACCACTGGCAACGACAGCTGCGTATGCGGCGACCATTTGAAGGTCTGCTGAAATGTTTCTCCTGCCTTGACCCGCCCTTGGGCTTGCTGGACAAGAATTAGCCGCACTAATCGTGCCTGTGGGCGAAGGAAACGGACTACTGTATCCTGTGTCTGGAATATTGATGCGAAGAGGCGGCAACGGCGCTCTTTGCTTTGGCGGTGACGGAACTCGGACATTGCTCTGCTCTTGTTCGTCGATCAATGATTGAAACACAAGCCGTATGTTGGTGCTTGGAAATCTAAATGTACACCTAAAATAACGAAATGGATATCAGTACGTGTTGCATTTGCATGTGTCAATATTATTGTTTTTCATCATTTCCTTATTCAAAGAGCAAACACTGGCTTGTTATTTTCGTGTTATTGGAATGGTTAAATTATCAGTAAACCAATCATGACTTGTGTTGATACTCAAAAGAAAAAGCGTGAAACGCGTAGTTCTCGCTTTCTCGACTTCACCTCATATTATTAAGAATGGTTGCTATACAAATCCCATAAGTCATCCCACTGATTACCTTGCTACTGCAGGTATTATATCATTGATTTCTCATGAGGAAAAAAAAAAAAACACGTGACATAATGAGTTTGCTTTGAAATTGTTGAAAACATTCGGTGAATGAAATGCGTATGATAAGATCGACGAAAAACAGTGTTAAAACATAAGGGAGTATTGTATATTTACACGAGCGTCGCTCCGATAATCGGGATGAAAAATTGGAGGCGTGAGAGGCGCGTTGCATTCTAGGTTACAGAGACAGGCCGCAGTTACATCACACGATAAGACATACCGTAAAAACGTGTTCGTATGGTACATACGTGATGGTTTAAGTTTGTATGATTTAAAAGCATGCAGGCGAATTGCCCCGAGCAGCAAATAGCTATAAATAGAACGAGAGAGTAAACAAAAGTGCTAATTGTAGTTGAGAGTGAGCCGGATAGTTTCACGTGGAATATATAATCTATTTCGGAAAGTGTGCCACCCTCTGTGGTGATTTTTGTAGTAACGATTTAAGCCCCCTGTCTACGGGGTCAGCGGCTACTAGGAATTATTTGTTTACATTGAGTTCATATTTCGGTGGGTATTATCGGAGGAGCGCGGGGGGAGGTGTGCGATATAGATTAAGGGGGAGCGATCGGTGCCGGAGGGGGGAAGGAGGGGGGAAATAATAGCTTACGATTTTGGCAGCTGAAATGCGGGCGCCCCTTTGCGCTGAAAAACACCGTCAACGAAGACCCCGTTCTTCCCGTTGCACATCATGAAGAAGTACGGGTGATCGTAGAATATTTCCAAATGCTTTCGAGATATGAAACTTGAGTGACCCATGTTTACGTCTACATCGCCTTTGCTGCTGTTGCGACCGATGGTTATGCGCTTCTGGCGAACCATGTACTCGAATTCGCGGCCCTCGAGCCTCGCGATCGGCATTCCCTTCGCCTCTGTGTTCCATTGCACTTTTGAGGGGCTCGCGGGTGCCGATTTCAATGCCAAAAGGGCCCAGGCGTCACTCTCCTGCGTTTGCGAATACGTGGACATATCACTCAATCACTAAACACTCTTCGCGAATCTCCGTAATATGGCCGGCCCTTACCAACACGATACTGCTGGCTGCCTCACCGCGACCAGTTCGACACGCACAAATATTTCTCTCCTCCTTGTTTACCCACAATCCGAAACGTGGGTGGCCACCACGTGACGCAGCCCGTTAATACGTCCTCACTAGCGGCTAGTTCAAAACCCCTGGTACATACGCCCTTCGTCAAAGTCAAACCTGCATTACGACAATATGTTTACCCTATCGGCCCCATAAGTTCGTGTATATTATCGCGATATTCATGCTACGCGACCGTTCCGTAATACCGAAAAGTCAATAATACCCATTATCCAAACGAGTACGCGACACAGGTGCATTTCTGTCTTCTGCTCCAGCCGACGAAGGGACAAAAGGAAGCGGAACTTGTCTCGAGGCCATTTTTTTAAATTATTTCAATATGGCCGACCTCACGCTCCGTCAACATTCAGTATCGCATCAAATTCGTTTTACTTTACGTTTATTTCAACTTATCAATATTTTACATTCTCCCAAATTCATTTTATGAATTTCAACCGATCTATACTTACTCTCCCATACCTATCAGCTCTCGATATTATCGCAAACATACGCTCGTATGACTGGCACTGCGGAATGTGTAGGATATATTTTTGGCGCGCCGGTTCGGTTATCAAATTTCATAATCGTGTCATAAGGAACGAAGTCACCTATAATCGTACTAGCTGATCGATCAAAATATATTGGAACAAAATTATCTGTTGTATGTACATTACTGCTGGTCGACCTGTCTGCAAATTATACAGTCGCTGCACTATCTCTAGCAGTGGACTAAGCGCGTAATTTGAACACCCGAATCCTGCAATGTCCTTCGCAGTTCTCATTTATTGATGGGTATATCCTTCAATCAACGTCTGATTGTATTAATTGTTGCACGGGAGGTTCAACCTTCAACAAGTTCTAACAAATCATGAGATTTACCCGTTTGTCATCCCACTCCTCAACTTACCGGTATTCTAAAGTTTATTCTTATACTATGGCTTACACTAAATTTTACCTGTGACTTGAGTTTACTCATTGGATATATACGATTTTTAATTTTTTTGCAAATTTTTATTTATTTATCTTCAATAGATAAATCTTCTACCGGATCAACTGCGTTGTGTTATGATTCAAGATTAAATTTTTGAAAAAATGTCTGACGCAATTGCAGTATACAAGTCTCATGTATCGATATTTGTATAATAAGAGATGAATAAAAGTTGAAGATTATATCATATTGTTACATTTAAAATGATATAAGACTGCGGTAAAGATTGTACTATGTAAATATTTCTTAAATTACATGTAATTCTGATTACTTCAGAAAAGATAAGGTTACATCATATTTTGCATTTCGTTGGATAGTGTGCTTATCGAAATTCGGATCATAGAACTTACTTGCTGTATTAAAGCTGACCATTTGCGGTCATTTTGTGACTCTCTCTTCAATGGCAAATAAGGCAGACGTCCAAAAATAGCCCAAAGAAGTAATACTATTTTTAAACTTATCGCTACCTAGTCGTCCAGTTGACAAAGGCACGCGACTCCACGATTAATCCAATGGGTTTCCGGGTGGTTTGATGTTAATAAAATATACATGACAAAGTTGGACGAATGCCCTGTAGTGGCCAGAACTCCTCGTCTTGCGCTCGTCTTATAGACAGGGCAATGGTAAACCGGGAGTTCCTTGAACTCAATCTTTTTGCCTGGCATTAGCCATATTATTGGCACAACGTCAAACATTATCTTAGCCAGAGATTCGTTCAGTGCCATTAGCTTTCTATCCCAACGTGCACCTTCCAGGAATAATCCCTGCAATAGAGTAAGCGCACCAACGCCTTGGTAACAACATGTAATAAAAATATATATCCACGATTCCTATATATACCTGTGTGTAAACTCCATAGGACGGTGGTTCATCAGTACTTTTCTCAAACTTCGTAACTTTGAATTCGAAATCAAGATGATCGATTGGTATTTTATGTTTCCGAGCAAAATTCTGTAGTACACCAGTTAGGAAAGATTGAGTGAAGAAGAATCCAGACAGCCAGAATACGACAGGAGCATCGTTTTCGATCCATTTTTGCAAAAATTCCAAACGCGCGAGCAGATCAGTAATATAACTCCCAAGTGGTTTCAGTGAGGGATAAGACTTTTTGTCCCAGCAGGCTGGCACTTTGCCGATGTTCATGTTAATGTAAACCTCTTCCAACGATTCTGACATCACTACCTGCCCTCTAATTGCTTTTTGCACATTCTTTAAAGTGCTTTTAATCACTTCGGTGAGTCGGTTGAATCTAATCAATTCTTGCCGCAGAACTGTATTCATACTATTAGAATATAGCACAGGATACTTCCGCGCTACATATTCTACATCAAACTGCGGTGGCATCGAGGAAAGAATCGTTTCTGCAAGATTAATAACCATCTCACCGGTATCTCCGTCACCAGTTCCACCACTTATTTGCGTCTGTGTAAGCAGCACTCCTGCTAATAGTTGCGAAGTTTCCTTATTATCCTTAGTAATGTCGGCATTAGCATGTAGTCCATATACTTCAGGCAGCTGATTTATTGGTAGGCTGCGAATATACTGTAAGCATCCAGCCATGTCTGTATTTGGTGGTAGGTGATACATTCCACTTGCAGAAAAGGAGTACCTATAAAAGTAATAATTCAAGATAATTTTGCAATACCATAGCCATGTAGACAATTATTATGGAAGAGAATCTCAATTTACTCAGGGTCTTTTAGGGCTGCTTCGCAGTAGTAATTCTGGAGAAGAGAGCTCATTAATCGACGATCCTTGTCATCAGTAACACGACCGCCATAATTACATTCTCCAGTGAGATAGAGCAGCGCTTCAAATGGAACTTCTTGATATTCGTTCAAAAACATCTTTGGAATGAAGGAATCATTAATTAAAAATAAATAACTCAATTTTTAAGCATGTACATTAACTTTGATTGTAATTAATTTCAGACAGATATTTAAGCTAAATTTTCAAAAAAAAAAAGGTTTACCTGCAACTGTAAAACACTGATCCGCAAGTCTGACTCATTGAATTCATATGGAATATTCCATCCAAGGGGTCCAAATTTTCGTCTTTCTTGGACTACAGCATGGAAGAAACATAACGAAAATAGCAAGGTCCGCCATTCACTTATTTTGTAGCAATTATTAAAAAATTTCATGTCTGAAATTGGGTCGTTAAGATAGCTTCTGAGTAAATTTTGTTTCAAGCCTTTGGGTGCTTCATTCGTCATTTTGACACCATTTTGTAGTATGGAAACAGGGAATGCTTTGGAAGGGTAACTCGTTAGCCATATTCGAAATTTGGGATGCGTATTTTCAGGTATTATGACTTCGTCACAGATTCTGTCCAATTCTTTCATCCAACTCTCAGCCAGGTGACAGTTTTGCAAAACAACCCATTCCCCATTTTTTATACCTTTGTTTATCATTCCAGCTGCAATTGGTCCCTGACCTTGACCCAAAGAAATTGTCATAAGATTTTTCGTTTGGATTCCTCTGTCTTCGGCGAACTTGATCAGGCCAGCCATTGGGTCAGATCCAGGAGACAAAATAAAAACCAAAGGCGAAATATTACTGGAGTCATTGTACGAATCTTGTAGATCAAACGGTGGCGGTTCGATAAATGATTGACCCATGTGATGAGTAATAAATGTCTGAACAGCAGATACGATTTTATCAGGTCTTATGCATCTCAATATGACAAGTTTACTCAGGGTGTGTACTTCATTCGTAAAGGGTGATGGGAGAGGGTGATCCTGAGGGTCTGCAAGGTCGTAGAATGCCTTCCAATCTGACGTACGATTTTCAACCGAAGATTGGAATTCTCCAAGCCCGGTCAACCGTGATGATCTCACTACTTCGGACCAGGATTTTTCTGAGAGCCAGGATGGAGCTGGATTCTTATAAGGGTTTTGTAGCGTTACACCACCAGTTAACAGAAAGACCCAAAGATCCTCCTCCACTTTATTATCGGCGCGCATAAGGCCGATGCACAAAACAAAAGAAAATATTAACTTATCTTTTTCAAATAAAGATCGACAAACATTTCTGTATATACTAGCTGTAAAGTATGTATTTAAATTCTTCATTCGTGTATTTAGTTCAACAGACTTCTCACTGTTGAGAATCGCCATAGTGTATAAATGGATGAACCACGCCAAAGAATACTGGTACATTGGATCAATATTAGCCAATTCTGATATACAGAAAAATAAAACAGCTCCATGGAATGAAACAGGTTTGTACTTATTACGAGCATCATCAATCTCTAGTGTTGTTTTCATTGCCGCAGCCTGCTTTGCTTGAATCTCAGCGGAGAGAACTTTTGAAGATGATAGTATTTTTACAGCCGTTTCATCTTCCAGGATATTGCCTTCAGATGTGGAGAGAACTTCCAAGATTTTGTCTTCAATTTCTTTTAGAATCCGCTTATTATTAGCACCTTCAATGATCAATTGATTCTTTTTTTCCTCCAGCACAGGTAGATCCTTAGCAACTACAATACCGAGCAGCTGATCCTGAAGTCCTTGCGGTGTTATCATAAAATTAAGAAGGCTCACTTTAACTGCTACTTCTGGCAAATAATGAGGATTACGAAGCCGTGTGGTTATGTAGAATCGAAAATCTGTATGATACTCGATAACGTTCTCTCCAAATTTCATATACGTTACTCCTTGTTGTTTGTAGATATTTTTTACTAGCACTGGCTCTAGAATGGCATCGATCTCTTCAAGTATATTTTCTAGTAATACTGGATTGCCGTACTGAATGGCCAATTCCATAATTCTAACGTAATTTGGGTCTGTTAACTTGATAATATTCAATTTATTCTGTTTTTCCATATTTTTCACCCACTTGTTAGCTTGTCCCTGAGGATCAATCATGAGCGGCCACCGATTTGCATTTTTTACAATAATAGCATTCTCTACAGAGAAAGTGTCTGCTGGCAAGCCATGGATCATCCAAGCCCTAATCTCGACCGGTTCACCAAGGATTTTAACTAGACCGAAATCCAAATCGCATGGAATTCGTAATTTAGAACAAGATTCATGCCATTGTTTAATTAAACTGTTACGATACTCAATAGTAAAAGCACCGAGGTAGGCAATTATGCCAGAACCTAGTATCACATCGCCAATTACACTTCCAAGACTCTCACCGAGAGCAGCAGCTGTTTCGCTCCATCTTGTTTTTTCCCCGCCAAGTCCACCTAGTAGTTTTTCAGCTCTGTCTAATTTTTGCATGCAATGATCAATGAGGTCCTCTAGTTTCTTCTTTTCCCGCATGCATTCGGCAAATTCATCATTCAGGGATTGCAATTTGTCAGTCACTTCCTGCAGCAGTGCTCTCTTAGCATTTAAAGTTTCCAACTGCGCCAACAACTCTCCTTCAGCTTCAGCTAACATAGCTTTCTTTGGTGCTACCACCTTAATTACCCTGTCATACACTTCCATCGCTCGCACCCACTTGCATAATCCTTCACAAGCAGTAGATGATTTCTTAATCACCTCCGGCACAAAAGCTCTGTCGTTCATGTATTTTTCTCGAATTTTTTTTATATTAGCTGTCGGTATATTGTCCTTATTGAATGTTTTCAAACTTTCAAGAAATTTCATGTCACCAAGCATTTTTATAGATGCTGCCCAGTAATCATCTACTATACCTCCAGTGGTTGGATCTTGCACCGGTACTGGTTTAACACCCTTAAGTACACATACCGCTTCCATGACAAGCCTCACTCCAGCTGGTGGATTTTTCATAGATTTTACAATAACAATATCAGAAGGTTTTAGTGTATTGAGGGCAGATAATGCTGCCTCTAGTGCTGGAGTCGCCTCTGCCAAATCACTTTCACAGTCATCTTTTATCGCTTGTGCAGCTGCTGCAGCTTCATTGGCCAAAGCTTCGTCAGCTGCAACTACTTCTTTCTTAGCTTCTACTGTAACAGTATCTTGTTCAACTCTGATCATCAACTTATCACTGAGCTGTGATTGCGCTAAGAGTTTTGGTTGCAGAGCATGCAGTTCTTCCTGCATTACTCCGACTTGCGCAGCGGCGAAATCTAGCTTGTCCAAGCCAACTTCATACCTGTTTTGCTGCAATGTAATTTGTTCTATTTTTTGCCCATACAATTTGTGAATGGACTTGATAAGCTCGAGAAAACTGGTAGGAGTAACATAATTTTTCCTACGCTGAGTAACAAAATAATCCTCGCTAGCAGTTTGCACACTAGTGTGAAACCGTTTACAAATAAGCACAGACTTTTCACGAAGCTCAGATGTAATATCAAGATCCTTGAGGAACATTTTAGCTACTTTTTCAAGAGCATCTTCAGGCCAAGCCGTGTACCAGTCTATGGTACAGCAATTGATGAGCGAAGGAAACATTCTCAACCTGTTTCTAAACGCATCTCCAATTGGTGACATGGTCAGAACGACGTGTAAATTATTTTTAACTCTTTCGATAAAGAAATTATATAACGCCATTGGTGTGGTTTCCATTTTTTTGCCAGTCCCTTCGCGTGTTGTGTTCATCATTTTTTCAAGTATCTCAGCTTTTTCATCAGATGCGTACAAATTTGGCACATCGCCCGTGTTAAGTATCATATTTATATCTTCTACGAAAGATTCATCTTTAATCTGGTTATCACCAAAGAGAAAGACCGTAATTTTCCCATCACCTCCTGCGCTCAATAGAAGAGCTTTCAAATCATCCCTCCAATCAGATCGACCGTAAGTTCTGGTCATTTCAACTTGATAAAGTAAATATTCACACATAAATGTTGCCAGTCTGGCACATGAACTCCGACCAGAGCCACCAATGCCAACCAAAAGCGCGTGTCCGTTATCTTGAAGCAATATGCGAGAAATTCTTGATATATGTTCAATAGCATATCTGAAGAGTACTAGAGACATTGGAGTTTTAGCCATGATATTGTACTCAGTCAAATAATATTCCATTTTCTCTTGCAAATCCTCTTCGTTTACTACTTCGTCATAAATCTTTGATTCTACATCAGGCTCCATATAATTTCCAAAGAATAACTTGCGAATGTGTGAGTTTGTAATGATTTTTTCATCTTCTTCCAAGAAATGACCGAGAACCTTATCGACTGACTGACGCAATTGCTGGTAGCATGCATTTTTAACTAATTTGAATAACGTTTCACGGTCATTGTCATCGATGAGCCGATCATAGAAGACTCGGTAGGCTTCGTGGATCCATAGTCTCACCATCTTATCTGGATCTTTCATTCGTGACGATGGTACAAGCACAATCCCTCTAATCACTCGACTAAAGTCTCGCAAACTAAAAGTGTAATGACTCTTGGCTGGGGTTGGTAGAAAGTTCTCTATCGCATCATGAAAAAGATCAATTGTAGCAGCGACAACCATTTTGCCAAGTCTGGCAACATTCGAATCAAACCCCTTGGCGAGATGCCAGTCCAAAATTGACGTAAATATCTTTGTCATTGTAGAATCATCAAATGAATCAATACCAATAATATGCATATGGCGAGTCAGACGTGAAGTTACTACATTAGATCCACCTCCTGGTGGAATCATAGCAGCTATCATCAAAATATCAACTAAGTAAAGTATGGTGGTGTCTTTTGGGTCAAACCAATATCCATGATCAATCCATTGCCGTAATAATTCTATAGGCGGTTGTGCACCATACACTTCCTTCTGTGGCATACTCAGATCGTCTACAAATAAGACACACTGTTTGCCCATAGTTGGGCCATACACTCCTTTTCTGCGTCTATCTAATTTGGACATAACTATTTCTTGAGTTTGAAATGCGCTTGTTCTTGCGCTAAAGTTTATTGCATTTTGAGTGAATTTTTCTTTAGCCAGAGATACCAAATAGTTTAACACTATTGCAGATTTTCCTGTTCCCGTTGGACCGACAAATAAAAGTGGTATTTCTCGTGGAAGTAGGCATGATAAGAAAAAACGCTGCATACACATTTCGTTTGTTTGAATAATTAGTTCGCCAACCTTCGCATTTGGTGCCATTTGTACCTGTTGATTACAAGCAAATATTATTATTAGCAAATACATGTACAAATCGTTTGTCAGCATTAATATTTGATCACCAATTGAACTGGGATAAATGTGTGTTACCTGCGTCGTTGTATCCGCCCACGAAATCCAAGTGCCATTATTTTTCTTATCATAGACCCAGTCAAAAACTGTTCCTTTATCCGGAAAAAGTTGCTGTTTTGTCAACTTGAAAGCCTTGGGTTTTGGATTTTCTTCGATACCACCGTCCAGTAATTTCCGCAAAAATATATCGAAGAGTTTACGACTGTCGTTGACAAGCGTGGGACACATACCCCATATCATGCTGAATAAAAGCGTGCATTGCAGCCACACTGTGCTAACTTGTCCCTCTCCTTCAAGCATCGTGGTTAACATTCTTGTAAATGACTGAAATCCGTACAATTTCCTATACACATTTAATGACAACTCCCTTCTAATAATATTGATGGTAAAACAATGCAATACTTACATGGAACATATGCAGTTCTGATGTTTCAATGAATGTCTTACAGTTCAATCTCACGAAATCAAAGATTGACTGAGTCAACCATTCAACGAGTTCAACTAGCAAGCCGAATTGTTCTGTCAGTAGTTTTTCCTTGAGGTGTTTTTTGTAGGATTCAAAAAACGGATGCCAACCAAGCTGAGAAGGTTCCATGTATATCATTCCACATCTGCTGACTGTTGCTGGTGAGGCCTGTTCCAGGTCAGCTGGTTCAAATATCAAATTCATCCTGTTAGACATTTGGATAATTTCTCCAGACATTAAACAAAGCTTTTTGTTGTCATCCAGTACAGTGTTCATATTTTCAATCCAGACAGCATCTACCGGTCCGTCAAATAAAATCCATTTCCTTTCAATACTCAACGACTGAGCATATTCTCGAAACGTGTTAGCAAGAACACCGTCGCTCCACTCGTGTGATATAGGATCAAAACTGCCATACAATTGGCCCATTGTAATTGCCTTGGGGTTGATAATTCTATATACAGTCCTAAACTCTCTCATTGTCGCTCGTCGCATTGTGGATAAATCACCTAATGAATCAGCTAGTGACTGATAAGCCTGTGTTTTTCCACCCATAGGTTCACCGACTATCATCAGGCCGTGTCTTACAAGAATCATTTCATAGATTTGAATAACTTTTTCAATAAACCAATCTGTTGCTTGTAAATTTCTTTTTTGACAATTGACCTTCAGCAAGTCAATTAGCTCAACACGATCTGGCTGAGGTAAATCAATTCCAGGAAACAAATCGCTGTAGATACCATTGAACAGAGGCACATCCTGTGCGAGAAATTTTGGAAGATTCACATCTACAATAGCTCTTAATACTAATATGGATTCGTTTTGCGATGTGTACTTGAGTTTCAGATTTCCAGCAGCTAGTAGCACCGTTTTTACAGCTCGCATTCCATAGTCATAATGACACTGTGAGCTTAACTGTTCTGAACATAACTTGTAAGTATGAACTATCTTCTCGGCAAGACTTCTAGCGTCAATAAAACCATACGAATACAAAGTGATTTCCCCAATCATACCATAGTCGGGTACCATCATAGCTACAGTACGGAAAAGAACTTTCAAGTTATCAGGAAGCTCTTGACGACCTGCATAGCCAGGATTCATGGTAATGAAAATGTTACACGTCGGATCCAGTTTTATTTCAGTCCCCTCGAAAATAAACTTCTCAAGATGCAAACCAACTGCCATTTGAATTGTCAGAATTTGCTGCGCAATTACAGAGAGTACCTCAAGTTCAATTCGATTGAATTCATCGAAGCAAGACCACGCACCAGACTGAGCAAGGCCTTTAAAGAATTTTCCCATTGCTTTGTAGTCAAGGCCGTCTGAGCAATTAAACACGACGCATTGTTTAGCTACTGCTTTTGCGAGGTCTTTTGATGTCTCAGTCTTACCAGTACCAGCAGGCCCTTCGGGCGCTCCCCCAAGATACAACTTGAGAGCGCCCATCAAAGTGCGATAACATCTATCTGTCAGAGGGGTTATTACTAGGCGTGGTGAATTTCCTAGATATTCATATGCATAGGCTACTTCTGTTGTGATCATTGAAACAGTTATGCTATCATCGATCCAGTAGTAGCGCAGCTGAGATATCCAATTGAAATCTGTCACAGAGGTGACCTTTTTTTCTACCAGCAATTTGACAACATCTCTGGCATGAACATCAATGACAATCAAAGCATTTAGGGTAATTCTTGCACCAGGTTCTAATTTTCCACGAACCAAGCCTACAGTCTTATCAATTTGAGAACTGCATTGGGCAAGATATGCAGGAACGGAATTTGCCTCAAAAGATTCACAGACTTCACTCGTCCAGTGAACCTGGCTGCCGCATAGTACGATTTGTCCAGGCCAAGATAAGATCCAAACTTCTCTTACGGTATTGAAATAAGCAGCTATACTATCCTGCGAAACATCTCGCAGAGATACTTTCATCAGTTTCTCTACTTGAGAAAGCCACTTTTCCACTAAGCCCTTAGCATCGGCAGGAAAGATTTTTGTGCTCATTGGGACATACTCATCCTCGTCAGAAAGCATTCCAATGATCTCTTGCTCTTTTGTAAAGCGTAATTTAGAAATTCCTTCAAAGCATTTCTTCAAATGTGGCTGAACCCTTTGAGGGTCTTTCGTTTCTGACAAAATTTCAAGCAACTCGTCATTGGATAGGAAGAAGAATCTAGGGAAGAATAATCTCTTCTTTTCTAAGTAATCGTTTAAACGCTTCTGAATTTCATCCAACAATGTGTTCCCTGACTTGAACTGCTTTAACATATCAGGCATCGATGTTGCTACAGTAACTTTCCTATTACTTGCAACATATGTCATTATTTGCCGCCATATTTTATCAACAACTCGGAAATTCTTTGCCTCGGTTGGCATTTGCCTCATTATATCCTCGCTGCTAAATATGGGTTCGAGGTACATCCACGTTGCCTGATAATACAACCATTGGTCGATAATATCCTGCATCGACATTAACTTTTCTTCCCAAGCTTGCATCACATGTTCAAAGGCCTTGACGTATGGAGAACCTCTCATTGTTTGAGCTTTCAGGATATGGTCGTCTAAAAGCATTTGGATATCATCAACGGCAGACAATATATGAACACCAGTTTCGCGATACGGAGTTAGGTCAAAGTAAACTTCAGACCACTCATCCTGCATCTTTTGTAAATTTTTTTCAAGTCCGTACTCTTTTGTAGCAGACATAGATATTTCCTCTAAACGATTGATGTAAACAGGTAATCCAAAGTCTACCATTTCTCCTAGACTGCTTGATGCATTTGGAATAATTTTTATTTCAACAGCTTGGCTAATTTGCTCCCAGTGTCGTTGTTGTAAGCCAGGATTACAAATTGTTTGTAGTAATGGAATAAATTGCTTAAATTTTTCCACCTTTCCTCTGACCATCTCGGCGATTCGTCTTGCCCCTGGTGTGTCAGTTAAAAGTCTCGATAACTTGTAGAGAGTTCGCCAAGAGTTTTCTGTTTCTTCTCGAACCTCTTCAGCATCAAGATCTTTAAATGGTCCATAGTACCATTTTTCATAATTTTTGTGGAAATTTGTAATGGTGTGCCATAATCTATCAAAAACATCTACAGTAGAGCTCATCGTTGGAAGTATCATGTATGGACTAAGCTCCATGTCGAGCAAGGCCTCTTCTCTGTTAATCTCCTCCGCTTCTTTCCTAATCTCGGCCATCTGTTTTGAAATCTCCTCGATTTCTTCGGTTCCTGATTCCATCTCATCCATCGTCAGCACAGGTGGGTCCTTTTTTTTAAACTGATCTATCGCATTCTGGACATTGTGAATTCGTGTCTCAAAATTATCTCTTCGTATACGAAGGACACCTTCAACAAACTCCTTTCTGAGATTCAATCTGGTGTTAGCTAATTCCATTACTGCTTCCATTTCCTTGGGCCACGTGAGAGTTCTTGTGTTCAAAATAATTTCGTCATTTGTAGGTGGCTGATAGTCGATAAGGAATAATATTAACTCAACAGAATGGGCTGATTTACTTCGGAGATTAAACATCGTACAGTCCCGACTCTCTGATAGGTAATTAAATAAATCTATAACTTCTTGAGTAGTTTCAGGCATTTCTGAAACCTTGTCAGCTATTTCTTCAAAAACAGTACACAGTTCTTGATTATTGGCACGTAACTCTGCATAAAAATGATTACATATTTTCGTCCGAAGACTGCGCAACACAGATCTAAGTGTTTCATTAAGTTCTGTACAATCCAATTCTACAATGTTCAATGGTATCTGCAAATGAAATTTTGATTGTAAACTTTAAGATTGATACTTGACTTGCATAATATTATTGAACATGTAATATTAAGTGATTTTATAACTTACTTTATTCCTAAAAAGAAATACTTGGCGTATTAAAGTGTCATAGCCCTCAATTCTGTGACCAAATTCGCGCAATGCTGGCAATGGATCAAGAGCAAAGTAGCTTTCCAAGTCATGCTCGGCCTGACCATCAAGAATGTATAGAAAATCGTCGTACATTTTTAAATATTTGTGTGGCCCGTTTATATTTGCTTTGAAGGTATTTAAAGCTTCGTCGATTGTTTCTTGGATCTGAAAATTCCATGTAACTTATTTTTATGCTTATTGTAATGAGAACTTAAATTCAAGCTAATATAAAGGGAATTATTGATGCTAGTTAATAATTTACAAATATGAATAAACACACTAACAGCTGGTTCTAGAAGCTGAACAGGCGACATGAATGACTTGATGTGTATTTCGGGAAACAAGAGACCTTCAATCTTGGGTATAGCATCGCCAATTTTGATTATTCGCTCAAAGCAATAGCAGATGGATCGACATATCTCAGATGAATCGGGTGTTAACTTCAATTCATTCGTACCCAATACAGGCTCAACACGCACCGTCATACAAGGTTTCCTAGAACAAGGGTGAGCCTTATTCTTTGACTACCCACACATGGAATAAAATGCCACGATCAGTCTGGGCCAATAATAAACATACCTAATAAATGTCATGTCCTGATATTCACCTGTGAAATCATTTCCTTCGCTGTATTCAACGATAAAATCTTTCAGATGTATGAGCGTTTTTACAATCAAGTCACGCAAGCTTTTCGATAGCAAGGTATTTACACATCGAAAGTAATTTTCAATGCCAATCGTCGACGCACCCGGTTTCATCGATAGATATATTTTCCAAGCGTGTTTTTTCTCTAAAAACATTTCGGCAACTTCTGACATCCATCCATCCATTATCTTTTGATTAGCAGCTTCGCACAATACATCTATCTTTGACCTAATTTCAGACGCTTGTACTGGAAAGTCGCCGAAGTCGGAAGGTCTGACAATCAACATATGTCGATATCTGGATGAAGCAATTAGCTGTCATAAATGTCTCATTATAGACCCAGAGATCAATGAGTCCATAACCAGTCGAACACTTACTTGGTATACCACAAATCACGAATGTCCTGTAGGATTTCATTTCCTATGAAGAAATTATATTCCATAAAATGTTCAGCAATGATTTTGAAAGAATGCCAAGGCACTGGAGCCCTCACATTGATAATAGGGTATTCTGCAGGCAGAGTCATTATGAGCAAGCGTTTCCTTTCATCAGGATCTAACAGAGCATAAGCAACAATTGCCACTCTCAAACTTTCTTTATAATCTGCAATGATCTCAGGCTCAAGGGAAGCCAATCGCTCATTGAAACTAAAAGACGAATACTCAATGATATTCCAAAGAATCTTATATGATTATATATAATATAAATTGTTCACATACTCTCGGCGTAGGCGCAGCCTTCCTGTTATGCGAGCTCGAGCTTGTTCAATATTCGTATAGTCGTACGGTTCCAGATCTGAATCTTTGATACTATGGTGCCTCAGATAATGAATCCTGCAAAAATCTTCCGGGCGAACAAAAGCACTTTGTTCTTCATTGACTCGTGAATGCAACTCGTCTAGCTGATCTTCAATATCTCTAGGACATTCTGCTTGTTTTTGGGCCAGAATCTGAATTCGTTAAGAATACTTGAGTAGTTTACTATCACGTCTTTGCTGGGCTGTTAAGGAACTTACCACAGACTCAGGGATTCTTGTAGCCATGCGTTCTTGTCGTTTCTGCCGAATGTTTTGTTTTCTTGCCAAAATTTGAGCCTCAAATTTCTCAGCCTTCTGTCTCTCCCAAGTACCATCAGCTAAATCCTTCAAGCTTATTATATTGTCCGGTGTGATCTTCAAGCGTTTGGATTTCTTCAAATTAATATTTGCCACCTCTTCGTAATGAGCTTTAACACAGTCTGCTGGTGGATATTTAAGCTTTCTATCAGGTCCAAAGGGATGCCACGGAGACCCCAACTGCTTGGAAGTGACAGTTTTGATGCGAAATTTGCAACTTGTCGGAGTAAAGAAAGTACCGATACTCTCCATAGGCTTGACATATTCGTACCAATTCTTGTAAGGTTCTACAGAACCATCCCCGGTACATGCACAATTAACAGAATTCGCCTCTGTCATATTCTTCAAATATTGCATGGCATTAACCAAAGGGCATTTTCTAGGTGTTCGTTACCCTATAAAATCATTTCTAATTACATAACATAACAGATTTTACTAACAGTATAGAAGGATACTACTTACTCTTATATTAGCACAAGTACTTGTGATGTTATGATCTGATAATTTTGATTCTACATTTTTTAGGTGCCAATTATTGTTTTCTTGATATAAGTGGAGAAATACAAGAACTACGTCATTACCCACTAAAGTTGTTATGCTGAACTGGCGACACTGTCAGTACTGTATCATAACCAAATTGTAATCGATAGCACATATGTCGTCACTGAAGTACGATGTTTATTTTCTTAACAACCGTTGTCAAGTAAGAACAAATTAGGGGTACACATATGTATGTGTATGTATAGGAATCATTATTCATTTCTGGAGGCATATTTGTGATTAAAACTAGAGATAAGTTACAAAAGTGTTTACAAATATTTGTTAAAAAATATATTTATTTTTATGTATATATATATATTCGAGTCTATCATATTACCACTAAAATTGGCACAATGTCATTGCATTTGATTCTATTCTCAATGATAATAAATTGTTTGTACAGTTCAACTTTATCACAAATTATTTCACTTACTATTTGGTATAGGCTTTCAATCTGTGGCACAATAAAGTAGGGTGTGCATACCGAATGGATCTGCAGAACTTTATCATTACCTAACATTACACCTAATATTTTGATTAAGAATATCTCAGTTGTCGTTCTTGACGTGAAAATTTTTGTGAGAGAATTTGAAGCTCTCGCGGAATTTGTAATGTCTGTTTTCGTGATTTCTATTATTCCCAAATCTAAATTATTTGCCATACACATTGGTCGAGTTTGTATCAGAGCCACAAAGTAATAATACGTAAATACTATAGCAAAACTGGTATGTAAAAATATGTTATTAAAGCACAAAAATATCAAAGAACGATGTGTAAAAATGCTTGAATATAAATAATACTGTACTGCACGAGCTACAGCTACTCAATCCATAGCAGTCTCAAGAATACATTTAAAAAAAAAACACCAATAGTTAGTAATCTTAACAGCACTGTCCATACCATTAGATTTTTGCGATATAGCAAAAGACAAATACAAATTTCAATACTTAACTAAATTATCCATACTTGTCTAATAGACAAGCCTATAGTGTAATCTTGTTGACTAAAAGAAGTCGTATTGACGAGCGATCCCTTCGTTTGCATCCCGACTTTTTATAGAATCATGAATACTACTAGCGTCCGAAACCGTGCTTGGCCTTTGAGTCAATTCCAAGTACTGATCATTTCTATTACCAATACTTTCGCGAAAGGCATCAGAAGACAATGATTTGTGCAATGCATTATTTGATTCCTGATAATTTATCGAGGATATACTTGATTTTCGGGCATGATAGTTCAGTTTACTATAACGACGGTGACGAGCTGGAGTCCCCCCGACATGCTCCTGCTGAGGATTGGTTAGCAAACTAGGTCGTGGTGTTAGTAGCGGATTCAGGTGATACAACCATTCTATGAAAAGTAAAATTTTTGAATTAGAGACTATGCCTGTATTGAAGTATAGTGCAGTGTTCGGAAAGGTAAGTGCTCGGGATACTAACGTTCCTCTGTCACTCTAGATATTCCATTTAGAAGGAATTCCTTGTCCTGAGCTTCCAAGACCAACATGCCTCGTAAAATTTCAACCATTTCTTTTCTGGCACAAGCCTTGGCACGCAAATAATAAACAGCAACGCTGAAATTTGTTGCACCAGCATTATTTTCCAATATCTTAATGGTAGATAGTCGAAGGTTCCTTATTATTAAAGTTCTAACTACTTACCACATTGCAATTAGTATTGCAGCACCGATACCAGGTTTTGCTAATCCTGTAACAACCACCCAGAATTGACTGTCATTTCTTAGCTGCAGTACGCCCAAAACAACCATTTGCCAAGTGTACTCGTAATCTTGAAACGGGCCACAATCCTGAGATTTTATATTCGTCACAATGTATCCAAGAACTGTGAGTACACCAACCATTGACAGAAATGCTAGTGCCAAAAAAAGAGTCTGCGTTTGCGCAGCTCTCCAGGATCGCGATGGTGGTTCACAGTGATTCAAGACTCCGTATTTCTTGATATAAAAAATCAAGATCAATTTTGCAAGAATAACGAATGACATTGGTGGACTAAAGTAGAAAGCTATCCAGAACAGTGTCTGATTGTAAGTCAGATTCAAGGTGTTTCGAGCTATGTCAAATCTTGGTGCCCCAATTTTCTTCCATCCCAATATGTAAATCTTTGATCTTATCATTTGAGCCATGAATATCAGGACTATAGATATTATGAAGTCAATAATAATTAGCCGATATATTTCCTGAGTAAATGCAGTCTGCCAGCAATTTTCGGTTGAATGAGAGAGCCAAAAGGCTAGAAGCACTCCAACAATCACAACTTCCATAATATAGGTTCTTATCATTGTTACGTAGAGAGTTGTGCGTTTACTCGCATAGCCTTCGTATTGAGCCTACAAGTAATAATAACAACAATGATTAATGGAACAAACGTCGACAACTCATAAATGAACGCTGTCAATTTCCACTTTCAGCTTACAAAGTATGCATGCCTATGTATTATTACATTGAATACTAACCAGCCATGAGAAAAACGCTGGATATAGGTTCATGACAGTCGTAATAGATAATGGTACAAGCAAAGTAAAGACGGTTTGACTGTAGTCCACTGTGTACTGGGTCAATAATTTCCATAGTAATACTCCAGTGCTGGACATAATAGTAATTACTAATACCGTCACAGCTACTTGAATTAACAGCACATAAGTTTTGATGACACAGCCTTTGTGTGATTGTTTCTGGGCTTCTCCCAATAACTCCTTTAATTCTCCATAAATGGTAGCAGACCGTAAGTTTGCTGCTTTGTAAGAAGCGATGCCGAAGTCCCAGCCACAAAATATTTTGCTGGCGTACAGATTAGTCAAGCCACCGGCAGTTTCAATAAAATTCTTACGATATGAACGTGCAACTCTAGAACAAGAAGTATTTGGATTTACCAACTTTGATTAATAAAATATTAATAAGGTGCCAGCAACGTTTACTTGTTTTTGCTCCTCGCTTGAGTTGCATGAAATGTAAACATGAATAAACAATTCGATAAATGATAAGACGATTAACACCGTAAATAAATGCATACTAACTTGATTGAAAGAAGAAGAAAAGTGAAAATATAACAACATAACAACGTCATAAAATACGCTGATGGAATGCTGTATGTCAGGTAAGATCCTTTTGAGACTGTTCCATTTGAATAAAATCCGTAATACATTATCGAATCCGTAAAAAAGCCCTATAACGTGAAATTACTTGCATTATTAATTAACCAAAATTTTTTCGTCCAATGGAACTGGTTGTTGGCATCCATCTCTATTCCATTGTCATACTGAGGTTCATTTTTCAGTTATTAAAATTACCGTTAAAAGTAACGACTAAAGATATAATTGATTTAGTCAAGAAAGCTGGATTATTTTCCTTACACCTGATCTTTCAAGTTTTCAATAACTCTTATTACTCTTAGTCAGCAGACTTACAGTTCCTGTTAAAAGATCCCATCCACTGAATGCCGTATCTGAATACGCTTCCAACAAAGACTGCGGTAGGACGATGAATCCCAAACTAAAAGTATAAATCATGTGAAATCAAACTACAAGTGTGTACGATTCATATAGTTGAAGATACTAGTACCTCAAGACACAGCATATGGTGTTTGAAATGAATAACCAGCGCAGAAATTTGAAGTAAGTAGCTACCCCGCTACCAAAATGACCCTCGATTGCTTTGATCGAGTGATACCACAGCTCCATAGTCGATGCGACCTCACGCATTGCCATACCAATCTGCATTCAAAAGTATTTTTAGGTGCTAGTATGTCTAATGAGTTGTTATGTATGAGTGACAGTGCCTCTTGTATTGAGAATTGATGGTAGAATGTGTGGTTAATTTTGAAATTAGACTATCTCTAGCTAAAAAGTTGAGGCCTCACAAATCCTGACATTGAAATAAATCATTCTTTAAAACAATTAGACATAGTTCACACAAAACTGTGTAACTTAGAAATCGGCAGAGCTTAAAAATATTCATTTTTAAGGTACAAAATCCTCTGGACTTAGTTTAAACAGCATGAAAAAATTCTGCATTCCAATTGTCACCTTGGTAAAACTCATACTGGTTTTGTATTTCAGTCGCTTCCAAAAGCTGATCGGTTTCCTTTTCTTTTTATTTTCGCTGACAGATGTCGTAAGCCTAGCCTTAATTGTCCTTTTCACAGTAAGACACTGTGGCATGTCTCGCAGTTTCTCTATTCTGAGAAGTTCTGATATAGGATCATCGTGCATTAGTTCGTCGTCCAACTCCATGCGGCTCGCTATGTTCATTGCACGATCTTCTGTTGGTGAGACAGGTTCTCGATGAGCTCTCATGGTAGCATATAGAAGCGCGTTTGTCCGTCCGTGCCGTTCATGTTTTGTCTCCTCATTCAAACCGACTGAAATAATGAAATGTTTGAAAAAACACAGGACAAAAGTATCTCGTTAGATACTCTTCTTTCATTGATAAATAAACATGGAGACTCAATAATAATATTCACCTAAAGTTCTGGACGGCATATATCGAGCATGCTGTGCATGTTTCCGTTGTACTGATGGACGCCTCATTGTTAATCCCCAATGTTTTTCCACATTTGATACATCTAATTCGCTGGATGTATTTGCTATAACAATACACCGAGACTTCAGTATGATCTTTTGAAAATGTATCGACAAGTGTTAATGAATATGATGAAGCAAGAGAAAGGTTCTATAGAATACCTTACACAATGCTATTTTTGCATTTTAACAGTACACCAAACGGATTCATTGAGTAGGACTTAAAAAATGGTTGTCTATGAAGTACGATGAATACGCCTAGTAAGATATTGATGAACACTTACAAGGTATCCCTCCAACATCATTAGGTGGATGATCATCTTTTGAGGTACCTGGTTCGTTCGTCATCCTTAATTCAATTAAACCAATTCTCAATAACTAACGCGCTGTTATTTCCTGTTGCTAATACGTGAAGAGATCGTTATCATAGGAAATGTATTATCTTATCAACACGTATCCATTCGACTAATGTCAAGTACATGCCGTCGGCCGTGAGACTTGAGTCAATAATTTGAGATTGTTTATCTTTGAGTTTATTCCACCAGTGATTCGGTTATTCAGCTTCAAAGTATGCATTTGTTTATCATTCCTTGCACGTCTCAATTCTCATCTGTCACAATTCGAGGCTTTTAAATCGAATCTAATAATCGAGTTGCTGAGTCTCTTCGATTTTACAGGCGCGATTATACAAGAAAGGCGAATATTCAAAAATACACCGGATCAACGTTGTACCAAATCGTTGAGTCATTTTATCTTACCTTACTCGATTTTAATCAAGTGAAATATTTTTACGACAGCGTATGCTGCAACATATTGATTTAAAAATTAGAAACGCTTAAATAATGTACACAAAGCTACGTCTTTAAAGGATTAGTGATGTCCGTGCATTATACAAATTTTTTTTAATCATAGTTAAAAACGACTGATTTCATGTACAACTCTATAGCGTGAATCGCTACATATTTACAAACGTTGCCACATTAATGTGTTAAACTATGTATACTGTTTTGTATTAATAAAGACACAGTTGCGCGTTTTGGTTGCAGCGTTTCGTGAAATCGAAGATGAGTCAACTGACTTGCGGAATATCAAGATCAGATCGAGGTTCATCGTGTGAATGGAGAATATATAAAGTGCTTGGAATGATTTTAGTACCATTGGAATATGCCTAATCATTGAATGTTGGCCAATTTTCAGTGAATAAATGTGAATATCAATGCGATTGTTGTTTACTGAAGACACTGATATAGTTAGTTGGTTTTTGATTTGACTAGAGCGTTCCAAAACTCATTGACAACTTCCTGTTGGAAGCAGAGACCACTTACAGGTTTGAAGTTGCACGTTTCAACGAGGGAAAGAGTGTGGTTATATTTTATAAGTTATATTTTTTACTAAGTGTTATAATGGCTGATTCAACGTTGCAGAAGGTAATTTGTTTGTTAACAACACCTAAGACGTCCGTCTAACCCTTCCTGTGCAAAATTTTAGTCCCAAGAGTTCTTAGAAAGGTGAAATATAACTGGTTTTTAACTAGTGCCAACATCGACCGGTAGGGTTACAGGTTACAGCTCGGCTTAGTATTGTTTTGTGTTTCACGATGGCACCAACAAATGTGGTAATTGTCAAACTTTCCTTACCCATTATCGATCATAGTACACGATCCTAAATTTTGTAAAATCCTTATTCACTATTCACTTTCTACAATGCCGCTTAAAAATCACCGTTCTACTGTGCTATTAACCTAACCTAACCTTAAATCGTGCACATTGCGCCGTACGTACAATATAAATTGGAAAGTTTAGTCCGCATACTTGCCTATCGCGGAAATTTTTCACGTTTTTTTTTACAAATATGTAGATTATTATTGTTACATTTACAAGTCGAACCTGCGTTTCAGTTGACAAAACTTTTAACACTTCCTTGTGATTATGACGCGTATATTTTTCAGCCATGATCTGCCGTCATGAAGCGTCGCTGCCTTATAAAAAATAGTCTGTTGTTAGAAATTTTCTTCATGTATCACACAAGTTGCAAGGTATAATTTTGTCTACATGTCCTTCGAATGATATCATACTTACCTGCAGATATTAGATATTAATAAAATTGAATTTTAACGAATTCATTTGTTTGACGACAAAAATTTCTCAATAACCTGCCAAAATTCGTAAGTCATGTCACCACTAATAAAAAATGACAAATTAATTAAACATATACCGTATTCAGGCATAGAAGTAGCGTAAAAAAATTAACAACGTAAAAATCACTTGAAATTAGCAGAAATGTTGCCGTTATTTTTTCGCCCTGTTCCAAGCAATGAATCAAAAGGTTCGAAAGATGCTTTTACTGAAACTGAGGTATTTGAGAATAAGTTGAGTAAAACATGCATGAAAGTGAATCTGCTACTGAATTTATACAAAATGTTAATTATTAATTCTCCTTGCAGGTCCAGGAATACAAAGATTCGCTTAAAACGAAGGTAATCAATATCCACTTAAGTCGAAACAACAGTTAATGAACCTTACAATTTGAATCGAAAGTTTAACAGCAGTACCGAATCTATTTCGAACGCTACACTGATCCCCTAACCATTTGCTATTAAAATGTTTTTTCATACAAACATCAGGCGGAACAATTGATCATAAAAGGCTTTCCTGAGAAGATAATGAAGCTTAATGAGCTTTTGGAAACACCGAGCTTCTGCAACCGTGAACTTTCCGATGTACATCAGGATTTGAATGTCCCTATCCCAGATCCAATTTCGCTTAATCATTCCGACGATGGACCAGCAACAAAAAAACTGAAGCTGGAGAACAATTTGAACGATATTGAGGCCAGCGGTACCAAAGTTATGGTTCTCCCCAGCGGACCCGTACCATGTAACAAACCACTCTGTGAACTGATTCGTATTGCCAAGCCGTACATCAGGCAACTTGTCGAGGATTCCAACCTTGTAAGTATATTATTGAGGAAAAGGTTATAAAACCGCGAAAAATTGAAAACAACAACTCCTGAGATAATTGAGAAGAACATAGCATATTGATTTAAAAATCTATGTCTTATGTAATGCTAGTTTCCCCATATATGTTAATCATTTATTATCTCGGTCGAGAAATGTCGCTACGTTTTGTTTATTTATTTTCCTTCACATTGTTTCTACAGCTGAAAATGTGGATTTCGTTTATGATTCCAAAAATTGAAGATGGAAACAATTTTGGTGTCTCAATCCAGGAAGACACTTTAGCTGAAATCCAATCAGTTGAAAGCGAAGCTGCAGCATTCTTTGATCAAATTTCGAGGTAAGAAATGTTGCGCATGTCTCGTAAAACACGGCATAATTGAAAATGATGACATATAACAATAATGAAATGCTTTTTTCTAGGTACTTCATATCAAGAGGTAAAATTGTAAGTAAAGTAGCCAAATATCCACACATCATTGACTACAGGCGCTCGGTTCAAGAATTGGACGAAAAGGAATACCTCAGCTTATGGCTGGTGATGTGTGAAGTTCGTAACCGTTACTGTTCGTTACACGACATAGTTATAAAAAATCTTGAGAAGATAAAGCGGCCTCGATCGACAAACGCTGAATCCTTGTATTAAGGAAAAATCAACATCGCCCTCACATATGAGTGCAAACTTTATTCTAATTTAAACCTCAGAGAGTATGATGTGGTAAAAAATGATGAACGATAAAACTAAGAAATCTTGCTTTTCAATGAAATCAGAATTACGTTACAAACATCTTACCACTACCACCACTACTTGAACCCTTTCATTATTGTAATGTGTTCTAAATCTTAAAAAAAAAAAACAAAAAAAAAAACTGTTTTCGCCATGTATGGGTTGTAGGATCTGAACATGTTTTAATTTGAACTAGGTTCCATCCACTGCATAGATAAGTATATGTATAAACACACTTTTGCTTATTTGCTTGCTTTTAAGCAAATAATTTCTGTTTATTGCGAAATCTATCTCCTTTTTTCTTCAATTATCAAAAAGGTTATCATATATCGTTTAAGTTATCGTTCCTGTGGGGTTTGATATGAAATGCTTCCTGCATGTATGTACATGCGATCAGCAATTCAGAATCGACAAATTAATTTTCTCGAGTGATTAGTAAATCATGATCGTCGACTTAATTTATAAGAATTTGAGATTAATTAGACTCTAAAAAATAGACAGACTCCATTGAATAGTAATTATAAAACTACGACCCAAATCATCATTATCAATCTTACTAAACCCAGAAAGAAAACTTCTTCATCACTGGAAAATATATCTATAATTCAAAGTATCTTAACTTGAAGTACGTAATTTTTTACAACATACCCAAAAGACATGATATTTGTATTTATTAATATAGGTGTGCTCTTAATGAAGATTTGGCAATTGAAGAAGAACTGGAGAAGGTTTAAAGAGTGAACATTTCTTTGATGTTCACATTGGTATATTTCTTGAAAATTTACGGTTCAGAAGTACTTTATTTATTTGCAACAAGAATTCAACTGTGTCGAAAGTAATGAAAGTACTTACAGGGCGTAGAATAATTTGTGCCCTCTACTTTCATCTGATACTTTTTACCATCAGTATTGAGTCTACGATTTTTTTTATTCTGTCAGAAATCACACAGCAAAAATATACCTAAATTTCTTTCTTTCGTTATGTCGGTATGTATAACGATCATAGATCTGGAAGGTGTTGTGATTGGTTTCGTCATGGCTGATTATATGGCTCTAAATATAATATACATATAGCATACGTATAACTTTTGATTTAACCTTGTATTTTGAAACGTGAAACGAATAAATGAAAATAGAATAATGTAACAATACACGCGGTGCTTGTAGCTATAGTATTATAAACATCCGATTTCACAAACTCAAAGCGGACAATTTTTGTTTTGGTTTTGTTTGAGGAGAAATTTTTCATACAAAATTTAGCTGTCACAGAACAAACATCGAATTTCAGCAAAAAAATAGAAAAACATTGTTTTATGAATAAAAAAAAGGAAATTTTTAATTCAGTAGAAACCGATATAATGGATTACGAAAGTGAGGCATCGTATCTAGACCGACTGCAGCGCGAGGTAAGTGATTCGCAGTCTTCATTACAAAATAGTTTATCAAAATGAAATTGTGGATTTGAAAATCTTTCCAATCAAAATTTTTAATGTTCTTCTGAATATAAATTCGGCAGAATGCGACAGCGTCTTTTTTGAAGAAAAGTATTTTTCCTGTAGGCTCTTACGTGTTTAAATGGATTTCCTAACAAAGTTAAAGCCTTAAATGATATCATTGATGCTTATGTACCGGAAGTTGACGTTAAAAGAAATCCGGAAAACAGAGAACCCCAAATACGTGTGCCTTGCATTCCGACTAATAAATACGTTCCGAATGAAACCAGTTTGGAGAATGACCATGTGAATTGTAAGAAAAAAAAAGATATACGTACATTTTTAATTATCGCAAGTACGGATAATCTTGTTAACTATTGATTCGTCTAATATTCACATATTTTGTTCAACCTTTCGGTACACAATCGTGTTTGACTATGTAATGATAAACCAGCAGATGCATTATGCTCCGAATCAAACTCAAGCCGACCTATTCAACGTCATGGATTATCAAAGAGAAATCATCACCGTTCGCGAAGATCAGATCAAATAAATTTTCGACGTCGTCCAGGACCTCTGGCACATATCCTGGCTTTTCTATCAAACAGTCTTGCGGCTTGTACAAAAAATACAGTAATCAGGCCGACTCAATACATCGCAAATCATGCTCTCACCATGCTAAGGGATTAGTAAGACGCGGTATTTTGTCGAACTGCGAATTTTACACCCTGAATAACCGAAGTTATATCTTCTTAATCGCATATCTATTTACATAGCTTAATACAGCGCGGAGATATTATGAGCGCTAAATGTGGCGCTTCGATAATTTGGTCGCTACCGGAAAGTAGAGCGTCGATGAAATTAATGCAGACTGATCTCGGTTCGACGCTCGACAATTGCATGAGAATAATGAGACCAGCCGTGGCTCAGCTTATCGCGGATACAACAAAAGTGATTTCAATTGTTTTTTATACAGTTTTTATGAAATCTAAGATTGGAATCTCAGTTCTTGCGAGTTGTGCAACATTATGTTCTATGTATAATATACCTATAATGTTACAGTTGAAGCGCTGGCTACAAGCGCTTGCTTTGAATTTCACGCCTCCGACGCCTACTTTGATCCATGCTATACGAAAAACCGAAGCCATTGACGGCTGGGCTTACGAGCTTTTCTTCCATTTGAAGTATCTTCAGGAAAATCAGATCCATAATGTCGAAAAGGTATGTGAATCTGTCATTTCATTTTCTTCTCCTTTCATAATTTGTCGCATAATATTGTTAATTACTATGTAAAGATAGGTTTTCAGTTCGCATGAGTAGATTGATACTTAATTGAGATTTGACCAAATTATTTTTAAGAATGCTGTCCCGGGATTGAAAATTAGTGACAAGTTGAGAAACGTGAATCTTTGGCATCGGCTGGTGCGGTTACGAGATAATTATGTCTACCTCTATGAAAGTCTATTTACCAATAGTCAATTTCACAAGTTATCCAGAGATTCCAAAAAAATATTGGAGTGACTAGCCGCAGTAGGCTTGAGTTATACCCATTTACGGTGTACCTATAGTCAAAGCATTTACGTTTGTCCGTCAGTATCAAAATCACTTGGCTTCTATGTTATTTGCATTAGTTTGTGTACGATGTACTGTAAGCGGTCATGTCGAAACACTGTTAATAAAATATATGCACTGGATGTGAAGTCGATGTCTCAATTTACATTCATAATGCATATACTCATGTTGTTTTTTAATTGATGTTATTCGGTGATTATATTTATTGTAGATCATCTGAAAATTGTTTTTACTGTAGATAAGCGAATTTTTTTTCGTTGATCGAGTTTGACTGCATGCGCATACTTACACTGAGTGGAAAACCCGTAGACGAACTCGCAAAATTGGTAAACATCGGCATTTATCCCATCAGAAGATACAGTAATAGTCAAAAATGAAAAAAGAAATAACAAGACTTTAAAGCGAACGACCCACAAGGGAGTATCGGTAAAATGGATCATCCGAAACTCGGGATGAAATTCAGATGAAACTCCGCTCACAGTTACGCATTTACTAAAAATGTGCAAACAGAGCACCAAAACACATTACACCACGTAAAGATACAAGTTCATCAAAAGTGAAATTTCACACAATATAGCCAAAGCCACGATATTATACTAAGCTCACCTTCTCCAGTATTTACGGTCTATTATAACATCTACCTAAATCATTGTTCTTTGGTCCACGCGTCCGTGGTCGCATTTCTATTGCCGAATGTAAACTTAGCAGAAATACGCTGATCGAATTATGCGATACGGACTTAAAAGAGCAATCTAGATTTTGGTGCGCAAAAGTGCGCAGCTTCCCGCACTCTAAGGACGTACCAGACAACGAATGATGCCGACCGGCACCTTCGACGTTCACTCGCAGATCTCGACCAGTCGAGATGAGTCGCTCACAGCCTTTGACTACCGAATTGCCGTCGCTTGCGACGTCAGGCGCTGAATTTGAATACCGCAAACCAATACCGTTGATTGAAGAATTATTCCACCTATCCCCCGAAAACTAGTCACAAAAATTTGATCAAGGGTATCCGACTTTACATCTTTAGTTATAATGAATCAGTCAATGTACACGTTAAAATAAACATCAAACGATAACAAATCGTGAATTTTACATTTAAAAAATGTAATATTTATGCGCTCTAAGGTCGCCGTAGAATTATGGACTGGACATAATGTATAAAGAAGTTCAGCCCCTAGAATAGAAACGAAAGTAGTTCTGGCGATAATCCCATTGCTCTGGACTTACCGACTGGTCTCATCGGATCGACACGAATATTGCACTTTCCCCCGCAACCCTTCAGTTCCCTTACCATGCGGTCACCCACGAAGCAGAGTGCATAAGGCTAGCAGTCTTTATACATCCGAACTCAATGGTATAATAACGAAATTTATTCGGAGCACGTAGTTTATCTCTGTAGCGCCTCTAGCGGTGGAAGATGGCGAACAGGGTTTCCCAAATTCAACCCGTTCAACCCTTATGATCCCCCACTCCAAGATCGCAGGAGCGGAATCAGCAATATCAGCACTCACTGTTGTCAGCAGACGCCTGCCCCCTCCACGCGACTAAGCTCTTGATTATTGAGTTCGTGCGCTGGCTGCTTCACTCTTCGTACACTGTGGTAAATTGGGGATCAGTTGCTTTGAATTCTTCCCTGTGTCAGGACCGTAGAAAAACGTTACCGCCGCACCTTCATACAATCGTAAGGTAAAAATCTTAATATATACGATCGTTTATTTTCTGAGATTGCGTATTGCCACTTCGAAGTGCTGACAAACTCTGTGCCCATTTTGTCGGGTGGCACCAGATAAAACTTGGATTGCAATTTATCCCAAACGCGTCGTTACACTGGCAACAACCGTTGCACACCTACCGCCATTTTGTCTATGTGAAACATTTTGGAGGGAAATTATTGACACATTTATCTTGGAGACTGCAATAATTTTTCCAATTTCATTGGAGTAAAATACGAATGTAAGAACGAACGTTATGCGCATAACGCGTTGAATTTCATTGTGAAGCTTTTTATCACGTATATTATTGTACTATATGGTAAAAATTCAATTCTCAACTGTCACGTACACACGGGAATATTCTCGCGTTACACTCACACTCGAGATATCTAAGTTACCTAGAATAATCTGGTTCTCCTTAGAAATGGCTCGTACCAAGCAAACTGCCCGTAAATCGACGGGAGGAAAGGCTCCTCGTAAACAGCTAGCCACAAAAGCTGCCCGCAAGAGTGCACCTTCAACTGGTGGAGTGAAAAAACCCCATCGTTACAGGCATGTAAAAAATCTTTCATACAATTTGTTAAAAGATGGATGAATTTTGCCAAAATGTAATAATAATTGCTACTGAAAACATGAAATGCTAATAACGTAATTTCACTGATTTTCTCATCTTAGGCCTGGAACCGTGGCTCTGCGTGAGATCAGGAGATACCAGAAATCTACAGAATTACTGATCAGGAAACTACCCTTCCAGCGTCTTGTTCGTGAAATTGCCCAGGACTTCAAGACTGATCTTCGTTTCCAGAGTGCGGCAATTGGAGCTCTGCAAGAAGCATCTGAGGCTTACCTAGTTGGTCTTTTTGAAGATACCAACTTGTGCGCCATTCACGCTAAGCGGGTCACTATTATGCCCAAAGATATACAGTTAGCTCGACGAATCAGAGGCGAACGTGCTTAAGCATTGGTCAATTGAATTGGCTGACATTGTAAACGTTATCACTCCATTCTTTTCCGTTTTTTTTTTTTTTTTAAGTATTGACAATGCAGAAAAGTACGTTATGGTAATATCAATCCCTTGTTACATTCATCGTATAATCGTCACTGCCAAACGTGTTACTGGGCACTAACACAATTATCCACAGATGATAGCCAGTAGTTTACAATAACATGTAGATTTTGTTGAATAAGAAATTGTCTTTTCAAAGTGGGTGGCAGCAGAAACAATGGATTGGTTTTGTTAACACTCATTATTTTACTAAACATCGCCCCTCATACACATATATTAGAAAACGTAAGTGTATTAGTTTTTAGTTAAAAATGAAGTCTAAATACTAGAGTGCTCTGCCATATACTTTTATTATTTCGTATCAGGCAATTATCTAGTTTTTGAAATATGAAAGAGAAATAGTAAATCTTATATCTCGTTCAGTTCTGATTCGGTTTCGTCGAGATAAAAATAATTCACATCAATAGTCTAAAAGCGATGTGGACTATTTTTCTGTAATGATATTCCTGTATCTTGATAATTGTCTGTACATACAATATAAGTATGTGACACTTCCAGGCACTCATAATCTGAAAAATATTTACTAAGCTGTGTAGAGTAATTTGAAATATACATATAATTATTACGTAAATCTTGTTTATTACTCATTTTATAGAACCCAACCCAGATACCTCACATTCTCGGGGGGAACACTCGATACAATTTCAATTTCCAATATGATGCAATAGCATATATTTCAGCAACACAACAAGTAACGGAAAAACCTCGCGGGGAGTGGGGAGGTTTAGGAAAACCGTATAGCGGTTTAACGAGTATTTGAAGTGACGTCTTATTGAATATAAACAGGATTTATAAGGAAGTGAGCGATGAGTCATGCTTTGACGCAATGTATGAAAAATGAGTACTCCCACAGATTTCACCGGAATAAAGCGTTGCGTGTGGTTTTACGCTGGGCACCTGGAAGTCGTACAGGACAGAGCAATACACATATCAAGCATCATTACTATTATTATTATTGTTGTGTTGTTGTTATTATCATCATTGTGAAAATTCATTGCATGCTCCTGCTCTTGACACAGCGGATTCCTCCAATAAGGAAACGGATAACACGCAAAGCTGTAAGGAAAACTGCTATTGGTCCTCTGAGACCCGCGTTTAAGTTCTGAGCCATTCCCGATGCAGGTTCCAGAGTAGGGGGAATCCTCGGAGAGAGTACTCACTGCCATCGAAGTAGAAGGTGTTAAAACTCAAGCTCTATATTTTATAGCAAATTTCGTGCGTCAAAGGTGAGTTATCTTGACAGATTTTAGAAATTCTTACGCGACCTAGCTTATTACTCGCGATATCAGGTATCGGTATGAGAATTTTCATGATATTAACCGAAAAATAGTCATTGTTTCCGTTCGACTTCACGACATGACGATATTAGCGTCGTCGCCATTTTATCGCGTTTCTGTTTTGTGGGCCGAGCCGATTTCATGTATTGACATTTTTAGAGCACGCTGTTTCCGAGGTTGTTGAACTGCTGCAAGCAACATCAATTTATAGTATTCGCATGGGCAATTTTATTCCTGAATAATATTTGTATGTGTTATTATACCTAACAAAGCTCACATAACAAACTTAGTTCTGTCAAATGTCTAATTATAATAACTGTGTTTAGATTACTTCTAGAAATAGTAGCTAAGCTCATGGTATATAGAGCTTTGGCGTCCTGTTAACGGAACGTCTTGAATTCGTAAAATTTTCTGTAGAATTCAGCTCAGTCTTACCATTATTGTTACTTTTAATATCCCGAGATTTTCATTTATGTACCAAATTACTGCTGAGTCTTTTTTTTCCTACATTAATGAAAAAATTAATTGCTCGAGTATGTGATGTCATTCAGTAATGATCTCGGCTAGAATTTTGTTTACCGTGACATCACCATTTTTTCCCTCACCAAATCCTCTGTTATGCATTTAATGTACTTATTATATGTACTTTAATTTTCAGCTATAAGCCATGGCTCGTACTAAGCAAACAGCCCGTAAATCAACTGGTGGTAAAGCTCCCCGTAAACAGTTGGCTACTAAAGCAGCCCGTAAAAGTGCTCCCTCGACTGGGGGTGTGAAAAAACCTCATCGTTATAGGTAAATATCGACAAAAAATACTGAACACAAAATTTGATGAAAGTGATGATGAAAAATCTTCATTATTATGATCATGATGAAACAACTGAAATTTTCAGGCCAGGTACTGTAGCTCTTCGTGAAATCAGAAGATACCAGAAGTCGACTGAGTTGTTGATCAGGAAATTGCCATTCCAACGTTTGGTGCGTGAAATAGCGCAAGACTTCAAGACTGATCTACGTTTCCAGAGCGCAGCCATCGGCGCCCTGCAAGAAGCTTCTGAAGCTTATCTGGTCGGTCTGTTTGAAGATACTAACCTCTGTGCTATTCATGCCAAACGTGTCACCATCATGCCTAAGGATATACAATTGGCTCGACGAATCCGAGGAGAGCGTGCTTAAAGCGGAGCGGTTAAATTTCATGCATACCGATTAATAATATTATTAATATTCATTATAATTGATGAAATCAGATGTTCATTGATACCTATATTGTCTCTTGTATTTTGGCTTGTATCGAATGTTTTAGACGTAATTAACACGCACACGCACACAATACACACCCATTCGTACATACGCACGTGTATCAGATACATAAAGTTTGACTACTAACGGTTTTACTAACATTATTATTATGATTATTATTACTACTATTAATTTTTCAAGCATTTTCACACAGAGCAGCTGTACATATTCGAATACTACTATTCTATATTGTTTCTCCTTTATTTTCACTGTAAAAATTAGTAACATTTATCCAATGGCTCATTAACGGTTGATTTTGAAGATATCAACTTAAATGAAATTCTTTTGATATTGCATTTAGATGTCATTGTTATTTTCATTATATTATCGAACAAGATTAAATAATCATATATTCTTTTTCTGCATTAGCACTAAATCCAATATATTCTCAACCAAAAGGGAAGTAATTGAAGTGGTTGGGCAGTGTCATTAAACCCTATCGTCATTACACAACATTATCCAACAAGAGTATAAGTGTACTTTAGAATTTAAGTGTCTGTTTGTTTAGTACTAGATCAATTATAATGGTCTCAGATTTGGTTATGTTTACGAATAAGTTACGTAATTGATTTTAATTTACTCGTGTGTTCAATTTTCTGTGCAGAATACATATTTCGTAAATAAATTCTCTAAATTCAGCTATTGTATTATATACATCATACCCCCCATATTTTATTCAATATTAGCAGTGTAATTTAATGGTAACTATATAATAAACTGTTTTAGTTGTCAATCACCACTTTTATTTCACAGAATAATATCATTAAAATTTGGTTTGCGACTCTGTTCAAGATATTCACACATATTCTGGCTATGTATTGCATTAATTTTGTGGATTTTATAATAACTACTCAATAACAGAACTTTATTTAGATTATAAAGAATGAAACTAACGTAATTTGTTTCACCAGTGAAACGTTTTGATTCTATGATGCGTCAGTTGTAACGAAGTAATTAATACTTGATGTTCTAGTGACAGTATCTTGAACAGAGCATACAATGTACACTATTCTATAATTTTATTTAACAATCAAGAGAATTCTATCCATATAATGCGGAATTATTAAGTTGCCAATACATTTATACAATGATGTTTGAAAAGGCATTACATTATTCTAGTTATCTTTATTAAAACTTGTTTACTTGGAGATACTGAAGCCAGACGAATTGATACATTAGCAACAAATTATTTCAGATAAGAATCAAATCATTGCACATAATCTTACAACTATTACATAGTAATAACTGTTACTTCTTGTAAAATTTGGTGAGAGCGCGTATGAACGGTCGATGTTCAATAAAAGAATATATGTATAATAAGTTAGACCTTTTCAAACAGTGCATGTTTTTAATGTCAACCGAAGTAAATATATATTAATGGAACTGTCCCGTTCATAATCGAATAACACAATTATATATACAGTTTCTCAATGAATCATTAAATATATAATTTAATCATGCTACCGAACAATCAAGCCTCCAATATTGATGCATATTAATAAATATGTTAGGGGAGACTTAAGTCAGAGATCTTCAAAAATAAACTCAAGGGTCCGATTCGAATTTTCACGAATTGTCACGTAATTTCTATATCGTTTATTGTTAGTAACATTACTATGCTATTTATTGTAGTCAACTATTGGTAAATGTGTTCATTTTTTTTACACGACACTGAGAAATATAATTATAATGATCATTTAATAAAAAGGCACCTGACACACATATATTGTACAATTTGGTGGTTCAAATGAAAAACTAATGAAGATTTATAAACAAAAAATCACAAGTGTCTCTTTACATACAAACATAACAGCATTGAGTAGATATTTCATCAACCACTGTAGATATTAAATACTGTCAGGTTACTTGTACAAGTACCAATACTGCTCCTGACATAAGGTCAAGGTTTTATAAGCTGGATGTGACGCGAAATATTCGCTCTGACTTACACGTAGGGCTGCTCTTGCAGGTATATTCGTAAACAAACATTTTCTGAAATGAAGTCTTCAAATCGGAAGTAGACTTGTATTCGGAACAATATGATAAATTCTAACAAGGAGTATAACAAATAATGTCTTTCTTTAAATGAGCATTACATTTTGATGTTAGTAAGAAATAATAAACCAATCATCATATCATATCGGTCTACCGCATACAATATATGATTTATTCATTGAAAGATTATGTAAACTGTCAGATAATGATAATAAATTGTTTATTAAACTTTTTCTTTGATAAATATCTACATTCTTGCTATAATTGAGAGACTAAGACAATGTATATTACAAATCGCAACATATCTATAAATAAATGGTATTTACAAACGGGTAACGGTCCTTCCCTCCTGATGAAGTTAAAAATTCAACCATAAGTTCCACATCATGCGTTCATTCCAATGCTTCTCGTCAAATATAATGATAGACCATTAATTTGCTGTGAATATTTAAATGAATGTCACTAAATCATAAATTAGAAAATAAATATCGACATTATCATGGGTTAACTTTATTTAGACCATGAGAATTATTCAGATATCCTTACGATTTTAAATAGCTGTGCACGTGATCAGTATCGCTTTCTTTATCGCTTGATATTAAATATAAAGAAGTTGCATACACGTATACATTGTCTAATACAATGTTGTGCTGCCAGTGCCGTATGATAATTCGTGATCTAATATCAATAGCTGCATTGGACAATTTTCATCACAACATAACAAGAATTTTAATTGTGAAAAAAATTTAATATAAGCCATTGGAAAGAAGCATGGTGATGTCGTTAGTAGTACAGATGTAAACTCTATCGAGTGATTATAAGCGAATGTGGTTGTTGTTTCCAGAGGCCGGGCCTCGCACCTGCCGTCTAGTCCTGGGTAAACATATGCAAGAACTATTCGTTACTATCCATGATTAACGGATAGCTTAAACACGACAATCACTGCAGTATGTAGTACTTAAAAGGTATGAGAGTTTGCACTTCAAATTTGTGTGCACTATTTTCAACAAAAGTATCCAAACATAATATTGAACTCTTCTAAACATTTACCGCGCAGCCAATTTTCACATTAGACGACGGTTAGAATTAGAGAAAAAAATAGTTAACTTAAACTCTGGCTTGGATATCGATTTGGCTGAACAAATCTAGCAGAGTATTTTATAATTCAATGCGCATGCACTGAGAGATGCACGAAAATTTGGGATGTCAAAAAACTGAGGAAACTGTGTAACCAATCAATTACAGTTATATACATCACAGGTAAATACAAACATGAAAGATTAAAACTCTATTGAAAACATTTGTATTACAATTAAGTCTAACTATATTTGTATTCATGGTTCACCTTTCCATAAAAGATAATCAGAATCATAGACGAATTTTGATTTTATATGCACTTTGATTCAAATATTCCTTGGTACATTGTTAGTAGCTTACCATGTTCACTGGCCAAAAAGTATGAAATTGTCACACAAATAAACAAATTGGTCAAAATAATGAAGAACATACAACGTACATGAAATATTCATAAAAATGATTTAAAGGACGGATGTTTCAATTCACCATAAAATAATATATCCTATGAATTTTATGTATCTACACTAAACATTGATTTTAGTTTGAACATAAATAGATTTTCTTAATTGCCGACATTAATGATAACAATAACAGTAATAAGAGTAAAATTAAAATTAATAATAATAATAATAATGATAATAACAATAACGAATGCTATTGTATTCAAGGTAATCACTGAGTATTAGTTTCAATACATAATTAACTACGTATTAAAGAAACCGACATAACGAAGAGTATCAATGCATAAAGTGACTTTTAAATAATCAAAGCAGAAAACTTTTTATACCTGCATGTTATCGTTGCATTTGGTGATGTTGTTATTATGAAGTTAATTGAGAAGTAAATCAATTGACATGGAAACGGACATCATATAATACGAATTTGTTTCGATTGTTTAAAAATATTTCAAATTTCATATAACCCACATGTGTGACTTATATTTATGTGAATAATTTCAACTAATTTTTAGTAGCAAGGTAATAATAATCCAACAAATAATAAATTTCAGCAGTAACCTATACATATATTATGCAGTTTAAATTCTAGAATCAGGTTTGTACTATGATAGATTCTGTCCAACATTATCATCGTAAGTTTAAATTGATCATACGGCTACAGTGGTATGATGATAAACCAAATATTAAACGCGATATGAGAGATGTGACAATGTTTATGCAGATGGAAGAATTGAAGATTAAAATAAAATCGTTAAATTAAAAAAGCACAACCAGCGTGTCTCGAGTAAGTACAAATTACAGTTGGTATCGTATACTCCATCAGATTCCAACAATTGTTGTCTAGTTTTAAACTCATATTTTCATTGGGATTGAACACTTTGCAGATAAATACGAATATTTACAGATTAATTTAATTTGAATTATCTTTAAGCAATCGGAATGCGAATGGAGTACGTGGTGCTCTCCCGCAAGTACAAATATCCTACATTTCAAAAAGGAACAACATAATCCTATGGATTGGATTAGTTAGCATTACCTGTAGTGATCTCGCACTGCCTGATCCTCTCGAGTTGAATTGCGGCATGTATTTAGCTTACTCTCCAGGGCCTGTGATAACAAAAACAAATTGTTAGAATTGTGAAAGTTTTGGAGTTTTATAACGTGTCTTGAAACAGTTTTAATTATCTTATGCTGTTTTCTCGCTTGAGTTGGTGAAATAGTACCGTGCAGAATGTATTAATATCTCATAATCAATGTGCAACTGCTCACGTGTATTATAGAAATTTATTCTAGGATAAAGAAATACCTTCATGAAACCTCTATTTAGCCTTTTTTCAAATCTAACATCTTTCCTAGCATTGAATTACAATCGACTGTTTTATCGGCAAACTTTGTGTCTTGACGTTCCATTATACGACATGTGGGATCACATGCATTGCCGAGACACAAGGTAGAAGGGGAGCTTTAGCATGGAAGAATCGATTGTTGTTAAAACTAAAAGCAGATAAGCATGCAAACATAAAGAAAAAAAACAAATAAGGACCTGCAGCATATGGAAGTATGTGGTAGTAAAGTGGGGAGTATCAGACATCAGCATTTGGCGGGCCTGGGCTGCTGCTGGATACATTGAGTAGGTGTCTGAACTTGAATTGATGGTTTACCAGCGGGTGGAGTAGAATTGGTCTTTTTTCCACCAGGGCATGAGCACTTTATCCTTCTACAGTCCATGCAGACCCACCTGTCAAGCTACCAACACACCAACTAACTACCAGACTACCAAAGTACCTATTTATACTGGAATTTTAACAGGTGTCTCTAACATCTAAACAGAGAATTATACGTAAAAATGTCTGCGAAAAACCAGCCCCTGTAATCTCCTCGTCTCTAGTGGACAGGATTTCATTTAGTACTATGCCCTGGGTATGTCCTTCTTGTAATAAAATTTTGTACCATGTCTTGGTACTAATGGTTGTATGTAAGTGGGTAAAAGGATTATGGAGCGTATTTCAAATAAACGAAGATATTGCAAAGAATTTTCTTTGATTTCTCAAGATTTTCAATAAGACAGATTCAAGAATTATCATTGAAAACAAAAATAAAGAATTCTCAAACAGAGACACTGTACAAAAGCCATGCTGCTAGCTACTATTACATTATAGAGTATATGAATGTACCGGAAAATAAATTACATACAAATTTACATATACATAGAAGCTTTACACACCATGCACAATATGGGATATTTCATCCTCGGTGAAACTTACCCCAACTTTTCGCATCAGGTCCCCAATCATGTTCATTGCGAGTATCCTTGTACAGGGTGCCAGTGGTGGATTCATGTTATTATTGTTGTTACCAATCATACCTCCAATTACTCCATTTCCAACTATTTGTGAAGAAAGATAAAAACATGTTACAATTTGTTTTTCAAGGAAAATCTGTACCTCTCTGTCTTGTGGCTGTTTGGTTTTGAATCGAACCACTAATATTCGTATGCTTAATCTGATTATAAAATAATATCTGAACGAAAGGCCAAATTCTCCCATTAGTCGTGTAACAAATAAATGCAAAATACCACAACCTCCACATTGGTGAGACGAGCACACTTTAGGATTTTAATACCAGTCAAAAATATTACTGAATAGAAATAAAACAAATTTGAAATAAAAACGACATTTTATTAGAATCATAATGTATGTATATGTATGCATAATATTAAGGGCATGCAATAATGTGCAAGTATAATGGACAAAGAGTATATAAAATACATATCATAATTGCGTACGAAAATTCTCAGAATAGGTATAATGGCAGTGTTAAATTTCGAAACTATTATTCTACGCAATATTGGCCTAAGAGACATTCTATTCAGAGTTTACACACATCTCGCATCTTGAGCAAGTATCACAGTTATTGATGAAGAACATTGTGAAGGTTGTAATTTTTGTTAAAGTTGTGATCTTGATATTTTAAACAACGCACATGTATCGTTGATACAGACAAAATTTTTCTGTATCAGATATTCATAATTCTTACAAATAAATTTTACGAACCATGAACTATCTGCTTTGTAAAACTGCGCGTCAAGTCGCAAATGTAAAATAGTACAGCAATAAACATAAAATTATTTACAGAACAAAAAAAGTCTTAACACGTTTCGAATAATCTTTAAAAAAAGAAAAAAAGAAACAACCTATACACTTTATAAATTTAGAACACATATGTTATTTTTGATATACTGAAATTTGATACGCTGTGTAAACCAAAAAAAAAAAAAAAATATATATATATATATATCAGAGAACGGGGAAATGATGTTGAAAATAAATGATGGTTTTCAACAAATTCGTCAATCTAAGGTTATCACACAAAGTATAGGTAGGTACCAGTAGTAAAAAGAATTAAACAATTAGAAACAATGTCAGTACATGGATAGAGTAATCCGCCTAAATTCTAAGCTCAAAATTTATCCGTCTGTGAAGTTTTCGCGTAACTTTTGGTGATAAAGATCTCTTGGCTTTTATAGGGGATTTTTTGCCAGAGGATAACAATTCAGTTATAGTCATAAAATTAGATATTGTCTTCGTTGTATGAACAGCACTATGCATCTTACTCTTTAATGGAGGAGCTGTTGTATGTGTTGTCGGAGGTATCGTTTGGGGTGTAGAAGGACTGCTGGATGGTGTGAGTGTCTCCAGTTCCACCTGAAGCTTATTACTATCCACAATACTCCGTACTCTGTCCACAGATTTATCATTATCCGGTTGATGACGTTCTTGTACTTGTATTTCCTGCTTCAAGTCTGTAAATCAATCATGGCTAGTTATGAGATATTTCTATGAGAAGACGGAATAATGGCTTGCACCAAGTTTCACACAAGTTACTCACCTCTGATTTCATCCATAAGCCGCTGTACCATTACCTTCAAGCCTTCCTTCTCATCCAACTCAGATTCAAGTAATGCATTTCGTTCAATGGCCAAATTACACTTTGCCTCCATTTCCTCTTCCGTCACCATATTAACTCTATGATTAAAAAAAATGTAATTTTTCTTTCATTGAATTAACACCAAATCAAGAGATACTTCTATCTAATCATTCAACAGGACAGTGCACTTTCAATACTCTCTTGCTACATTAGAAACGGTCTTAGTCTGCATCCTGCTATGTCATGTTGGACCTACATTAATCATGGGAAGTTCAAAGATAACTGATATACTGTGAATAATTACAAAAACTCATGTAGAATATTACAAATGGAATCGCATCAACTCAAGCAGTGGTATCGCTAATTTCTATTTTAAAAGAAAATATATCTAGATTAAAATAATTGACATATACTGATGAATTGGGGTTATTTATTTTTGATCCTCCACTAGGATTTCTTGAGAATTCTGTATCAATTTGAGGTTTGACCGTTCAATTATTAGGTTTTAAGGGTTCTGAGTAAAAGAAATGGATGCTCATATTAATTTTTGCGATTAATTTTGACAAGTACCTTTGCGCCCTTTCCAAATCATCATTCTTCTGTTCTAGTTCTCGTATATATTTCACCAATTGATCTTGTCTAGATTGAAGATCGTGGGCCTTTGCCTGAAATGCAGCACAATCAATTGATTGCTGATCTAACCGAGCTCTGAGTTGTTCGACTTCCGTAGCAAGCCGTGTATTTCTCTGTCGCAGTTCTCTATTTGCCTTTTCAGACTGTTCAAGTGAAGTTTCTAGTTCTTTTTCTAACATTTGGGAATTTTCTTGGAATTCTTCCAACTCATGTTCTGTGTCCTCTTTCCTGTGGTGCAATTATAATTTCGTTTTTTAATTATAGTTACTGAATAGCTGAGAAACAGAAAACGGCACAATCATAGTACAAATAGCGGAAAGTTTGAAATTGCATTGAGTGATAATACCGTTGATGTAGCTGATGCGCCAACTCCATCCAATATTGAATTTCTTCATCCTTATTAGAAAAATGAGGCAGATCGATCTCCATCATTCTGCCAGTTTACGATCTTTCTTGTATCCAAATATTGAATCTTTAATTGGTTTCACACAGATCCGTTATCAGCCGTTTGTTGTTGTGCGTAAAATAGACAGGAGCCAATATTACACAGAAAGGCTCATTCTGTAAGGAAATGACACCACAAGGTTAGCGTTACATACTGCAAATTTTAACACCACTGACTGATGGTTCATAAATTCGCGATAGAACTTATTCAAATATTTTGAACACAGATATCACTAAGACGCGAAATTGTTAAAAACTTGTAACCTTTAAACACGATAAGCTTGTCCAATGTGTATAAAATTGGTAAAAAACGATAACTTGATATTAGGTATGTAATGGTGGTACCTCGAATATCGCAATACGTTTGACATTTGGCAACGAAGTAATTCTATTATAACCAAACGTGTACGTATAATTAATCGCTTGCTCTTCAGAATATGTCATCAATTTCTTCGTGGCAAGATTAACTCGGCAAAGAGCGTCAAGAAGCGCGAAGGTCACGAGTGCTGCTAGTTATAATAACCTGATAAAAACAATTAATAGTCACTTATTGGCGATGTTGAATGAAAAGTGGAAGCATTTGCATGTGACAGAAATGTCATTGCTAATTAATGAGTCACTCAATGTCCTGCCCGATACGGAAAAATTGTGCTTTCCATTTATATATTGCCAACAAGGCTCGACTTTTGACGAAATTTCGAAACAGCCAGTAAGCTTCAAGCGGCGATCTGTCGCTCAATATTCATGAAATTGTACTCACATTCATCTAAAATTATCAACACGATACGCCGAGTAGATGTTTACTGATCGCAAAATGGCAGCACGCGAAAACCACTCATCTCGAACGAACTACAGTTCGAGATGGCATTCGAGGGAACAGGTTGCTCGTGTACGCGACCTAACCTCACCTCGCGCGATTTCTCTCATGAAGCATTGGGTATACAAACACTAGACTTACCTGGAGATTTAGCTTTTTCCGTACTACGGATCCTTTGGTATATTTACGTTGGCGTACCTGACTCCAAAATGATGCCAATATGCTCATTCCTCACTGATCCGTTGACTTCCTCTTTTCCAAAGGATTGCGTCTCAAGTGGCTTCGACCGTTAAAGAAGGTACCGGATCGCTAATACGGCTCCTGATGACGTTAGGCTCACCTAGGCCCACTTATCTACGGAGTACTGGTCACGAAAATTTACTCGGGGTAACCGTCCTTAAATTCTTCCGTCAACAAGTGATCGATCAAAATCATAGTTTAGTCATTTTCCTTTAGAACAGAGGTAGAATCGAATTTATTTTTCACATTGCTAATGCGCAAAATATGTTTGCGAAATAACCAGATATTCTTGCGAAGTCTAGAAAAAAAAGTTGCTTCAATCGGAATATCTGTATCGCTTTGTATGCAAACATGGCGGCTGGAACTGCGTAATTTGAGTCAATGTTTGTATCAGTGATTGGTATATTTTGCCGTTTATCGAAGCTTACTCCGATAAAATTTATATCAACCAAATTCCCCGCAATTTTATGTACATTGCCTAATACGTTGACTGAAGATAAAACATTCATTTTACTAAAACTGTAATTTAACACTTACCGATTGTTCGGAATTTTTTCAAACGAGAATGACGCAGTTTGGAAAGGGTAGAATCAGGGACTGGGAAGAATTCTTACTATGCCGGCTCACAGGTATTTTTAAATTGTGACAATGGATTAATTCGAGAATAGTGTAAATACGACGTTACTACACGTTATGCCGTCGAAGATGACGATGCACGTTTTTAGATGATGAATCATAATTAGCTTACAGGTACATACATACAGTACGTAAGTTCAGGAGAATTGCAGCGACGTATTCTTTTATGGAATGATCTTGTTGCGTTCTTTGACCGTCATGATGACCTCATGTCCGATTATAGCGGCCTGCTTTTGGCAATTAAGTGGCTAATCCGAGTTAATAAAGCCGCCAAATGGTCGAAAGTAAAGCTGTTCAAGGCCGAACTTCGTTACATTCCTTTCATAGGTACTCGAATTTACTGAAACACAACTACGGAACATCTACACACGAATTTACTTTCAAAAATTTGCTAATAATTATGGAAAATACCCAGGATGCGATACTGGTTGACTTGGCCAAGATGGAACATCTTTTGCGTGATAAGTTGATCGAATTACAGATGAAAACGGTAATTGGTTAAAAAAAATTTCATTTCATATTTTATCACTGTGCTGCCCAGGACTTGAAATATTGCACTGTTTATAAAACCACTTATTGAAACTGTTCGAAATATTTATTCTTCAATATGATGAAAGAATAATCTGGAGGAGCTGCAACGAGAGCTTGCACAGGCTCGTCAATCTTTGTATGAAATGGAGCGCCAAGCCGAAGAGGAGAGACGACAGTCTGAGCTGATGCGAGCTCAGTTAGACTTTGCTATGGCAGCAGCTAGGCGATGGGAAGAAGAAAAAACTGTGAACAGATGTCAACAAATTCAGTCGACCATGTATTCTGAAACTGTAATAAGAGAACGAGATTCTCTGCTTCATCAGACGAAAAATCTACAGTTCGAAAATATGATGCTAAAACAAAAAATTCAAGAAATCGAAACGATCAATGTCATCAGAGGACCAATTGAGGAAAATTTCATGGAAATGAAAAATAAAGTATCACTCATCATAAACACTGCTACTAGGTGATTTTAAAACCTTTGGAACTCTGTACGTGAAAAATTAGGCTGATATTTAGATATCAGCACTACGATTCAAAACGTTATTCATAATCAGTTAGGTTGTTCATGATTCAAGTTACATCCGAGTTATGCATGTTTGATATCAGTTGCCTGATTATCTAGGCAACTACACAACAAGGGTATAGTTCTAGTACTCTGTGAAAACTTAGCTTCATTTAAGTGTGAACGATTAAACGTTGATTTTAGCGAAATTGAGAAACTACACCGGGATCTTGAAAATCTACAGATTTCTGTAAATGCAGCGAATAAGCTTAATGGGCGACTCCAGGCTGCGGGTATGTGCAGACACGCAATAGAAGAGAAGTACAGAGCACGAATTCGTGAATTAGAAAATAAACTAAACCCAATCAATCAGTTTCGTCAGTGAATCTTGACATGGAGTATCACACAGGTGTCTATTTTTAATAATAATAGAAGTAATAATAATTACTTTTAAGTATTAAAATTCTACTAATGTATAATGTTATTAGAATATAAAGTAATTTGTAAATAATGTAATTTGGATTGGCGATATTTAATTTAACACCAGACTATTAAAAATTAAATTAGATTAACAAAATCGAGGAACAATGTACTCTAAACTTTGAATTCGAACGATAATAACAGGATAGTGGCAAAAGGCAGGGCTTCTTCAACGAACATACACACGCACACACAGAGATATGTAGGATTAATATAAAATGTATTATCGTTTGTATATTCGGAACTGAATTGAACTGGGTCAAAAGATAAAAATCTGAAAATCGTCAAGAATATGTAAAAGGCTGTGACAACAACAAGCAATTAATAATGAATTTCTCTATAGTTACTCTGTACATAAATCCCCACCTGCACGTATACAGCAGAAAAATTTCCACATATCTCGTCATTTTCCAATATATAGGTGAAAACTCTTACGGATTACACATACCAATACATCACCTTCAAAATCTATTACTATAAATTTTAGATTGAGTAATTGTTTTTTAAAATCCACAATATCGCATGATGCGATAATTGCATTTCATTGTTTCTTTTTTTTTTTAAATTTATTTATATATTTCTTACGAGTATAGTTATTGAACTAATAATTAATGCGGCTACGTGGTAGTATCATGTTATGTGAATTTGTTATTATTAATTCGGTGTAAAAGCTATTTCGTTTATAACGATCACGATCTCTGTTTGCATCGCACGGACACAGGTAATTATTGAAGTGCTTTCTTCTATCAATAATTAAGTCGTTTGTGTTTTACGTTAATATATTGCGGAGACACACTGTTTCAGTTTGAACGTGAAATAGCGCGTTACATCGCCATGATATGCAAGTTCCTATTTAGTTACAAATGAAACAGCCTGTATTTGTGTTTCGTACATGGTTTTTCGAAGTTCCATAGTGTTGTGTGGTTTAATGTTGATGCATCGCCACTGTACACCAATCGAAGGAAATCGAGGACGATTAATGAGAGTAGCTTCAGTGTCCAATAAAAAGTTAATCATGGCATAATGAACTCTCAACAAATGCTAAACAAGTTTAAAAACATGGAAACAAAACTAATGACACTTTTAAGCAGCAATCACAGCCCGGGCCCAAACATAAGACTAATGACACATCTCATACTTTTGAATGTATTATTTCGAATGTGTCGGGAAAAGCAACAGAAACCTATCTTGGTCATTTTTTCTCCTAATCCTTCGATCAGTGGATAGGATTTATAATGAATAATTTATAAAAAAAAAAAAAAAAAACACCACCAGATGATGAAACAAATTTGCTGTCAAAGAATAAAATGTTGGAGTACGATATCGAGCAAGCGTGTAGCCTTGTTAAACGTTAATTTTGTTCGACAAAAAGAACGCAAATTTATAATAGAAGTACATGAATGAGCCTCGATAAAGTGTGCATCTGGCTTGGCGGGTCAGAGTATGGAACAACGGGCTAGCCATACTGGTGGCTTTCTCGATATCTCCGGAGCTCTTAACGCGTGACCACCAGACTTCGTTGGATTTGATGCTTCCTGTATAACAAAATATTTATACAATGTTATGATTATCGTATTTTCATATTCGAATATCCCAAGCCAAGCATCGGTACACATGTTATTGTGTTAATTTACTGTGTAGTCAATTTGCTAATCAAGAAAATCTAGAATATAGTTGATATTACATGTAAATACACACACATATGTTTATACAGTAAGTGGCTGAATATTATGAGGCTGATTTGAAGCATTGAGTATATGTATAGGAAATTGTTAGTGATTAATAAGTTTGAGAGAAAATAGTGCTAAAGTTACCTTCTGCCAATATACACCCGCATCGTACAGAGAGAAAGAGACATGGGAAACAGAGAAATGACAATTATTAACAGTACAGATAAACAAATAAGGCTGTGTAAAAGCAACGACTCAGTGACAACTGATCAGTGTTTAATTACCATTTAAAACGAATGTAGAAAAATTATTACTTTTCTGTGACTTACCAATTTCTTTTCCGTTTTGGCCTTAATATCACGGGCTAGGGTGTAAAAAGCTTCTTCGACATTAATACTGGCCTTGGCGGAAGTTTCCATGAATTTTATACCGTACTCGACTGCCAATTGCTCTCCTCTCTGCTTTGAAACTTGCCTCCTATCTGCGAGATCACATTTGTTACCCAACAGCATCTTTTCAACATCTGCTGATGCATTTTCTTCGATGTTGCGAATCCAGTTTTTTATATTCTCAAAACTCCTTTCGTTGTTCACATCGTATACAAGCATTATACCCATCGCACCACGATAATATGCTGTCGTTATTGTTCTGAACCTCTCCTGTCCTGCTGTGTCCCTGTAAGTATAATGCGTGTGGATTTTAAGAAAAGTCAAAATAGTTGTGGAACAAAATTTTTTTTGTTCTAGTGGCTTTAGTGTCAGGAACAGTCTTGTATGGAATATAATGTCAAATAGATCAGCGACGGAAAAAAATAAACATATAGTATTAAAGGAACCTACCATATTTGTAACTTGACCTTCTTGTTGTCCAAGTCGATGGTTCGAATCTTAAAGTCGATTCCTGGAATAGTGAATACATGGGATAAGAGGTGACAGTGGCGGTTATGTCCATTGATATCTGGATAATTAGTGGTAAGATAATTAGCGGCACAATGTACCTCTTTGTTTGGAGTAAAAAACATCTATGCATACCAAGGCTAAGAAGGGCAGAGTCTGAGACACCACACCCTTGATGAGTGATAAATAATACAGACTAGATTGTCAAGTATAATATCCGTCGGCAGATACGTGAGATAAGACAAATTTCGGGGCGAAAAAAAAGTGTAACTAGTGTAGGACCATGTATGTGTACTTACCAATAGTGGAGATGAAGGTCGTGTTGAATGCATCCTCGGAAAATCTGAACAATACACAAGTTTTGCCTACGCCCGAGTCCCCGATAAGTAGCAACTTAAATAAATAGTCATAGGTCTTTGCCATTTTAAGAAATACAATATTATCGAATCACCAACTATCTACACTAAATTTGCTTCGCCGTGTCCGGATATTTCGTCGTCGTTGTTGCCGTCGTCGTTGGTCGTCGTCGTTGGTCGTCGTCGTGTGGTGTGGTGGTGTGGTGGTGGTGGTGGTGGTGGTGGCGGTGGCCGTGACGGTGGTGGTGGTGAAGACAGCTGGTTATACAGTCTACTTGGGTCCTTCCCGGAAATCTACCCGCCGTAGATGCCACGCATTTATTGAGGGTATAATCACCCGGATTCCCGTACCCAGCTATCAGTCACAGCAACAGATAATGACCTATGTATTCGCCAAGCACAGACGTTATTTCCGCGCCAATTAACAAAGGAAATTAATCACATCAAACATCTGTCACGGAGAAGCAGCGATGACAGCCACTCAACAGCACAGTTTTGTCACGTCAAGTTGTGTAACCTGTTTGAAAACATGGTTACAAACTTTAGTTTCTTACGCCGTCAATGTTGGTAAAGAGGTTTCTCTCTGTTTGGTGAATCTTGTGAAGCTGGACAACTTTTTTCGCGTCATTGACTTCCCGTCGCTTTTCTCATGCTTTTGCATAGCTCATGTTGGAAATGATCGAATTTGTGGGATGCGCGACAGGGACTGTGGATCCATCGGATTCACGGTCTAACGATACCAGACAGATAACTAAGGAAATCTTGTTGGGAATCCCCATGCTTCAAACTTTCTAGGTTTTCTCTCAACTTTCATGTGTGTCGGAAGAGTCTTAACCGTAGCACTTGCTGAAGAGTCGAGCTGTTCGCCTCGCAAATTCTAACTGCGTACTGTCATTGTTATGGTTGCGCGACTACGTTGCCGCTGGACTATTTTAATAGCTGTCAATTTGTGCGTCAAGGCATTCTCGAAGATCAATTTCTCCATCTCTTACTACATTACTGCCTTCAACCATCGGCCATCATGGTAAAGTATTTTTATTACACTAATTCTGAGTATATTCGCAGCATCAGCGATACTTTGACTGTATCCTATTAATCGGTGTTCGCCTACGATATATTTGGCATATTATTTCCCTAATTGGTTCTCTATATGTTTTTCAACTGAAGCTCATTTTACAGGACTCTGATAGTCAACTCAATTTGCGGGTCTACCCAGACAAAGTTCAACAGTCCTTAAACGAAGCGATTGCATTCCAACAAAATTTATATGAGCTATCAAGCGATTGGTTATACTATGAGAGCGATCAGCATGAATATTTGAAAGAAAATATACGTTATTCGCTTTTCGGAGCATCGGAGACTGATGCCCTTTCAACGAATATAGATGTTTATACAGGAGATCCAGTTCCAACTGAACTGTTGCCTGAGCAAGCGAAGTTAATCGATATGATATATAGTCGGATACTCGAAGTGAGTAGATGCAGGAACTCTCTTCACGTTGGCATAATATTCAACGTCTTGTGCAATCTTAAGGAAAAAGAAGATAAGTATGTGGCTCCAGTGCCAGTATTTAAGGTAAAGAGATGTATGGAACGAAAGGAGAGCCTGAAAACTGGGCCACACGCTCCAATTTCAAACAATACAATCGGAGGAACAGCTCTATACCCTTACTGTGTTAATTACATTGACTCAGAGGGGCGGATTTATCAAAACTGGACAGATTATGTGACCAACAATACGCTTCCTAAGTGCATGATGGTACTTCCAATGGGTGGATACTACCAGGCTAATCCACATGTAAATAATACAGCTGATATGACTTATGTTTGGGTTGAAATTGGTCCATCTCCAGGGGCTGCTAAGATTTTATCCTGCCTCGATGTCGCAAGCGCTATCTTAGGGATTGGAGCACTTGGTATTGGCGCGGCAGCTCTGGCAGCACCCGCTATTATTGCTGCTCCTGTGGTTTTAACAGGTTTGTTGCTTTTTCACTGAAAAAGAATACAACTACTTTTAAACACAATGAACAGGATTATTAGATAACTAATTAACATGTTGATCTAGAATTTCTATAATAATTATTTACTGATATTTATGCTTGCTCACTGGGGTTTTCAATTACTGAGTTGAAATTAACGCAAAATTAATTTTTCAAGATTTGACTATGGTCAAACTTCTTACGAACATAAAAAAGCAGCACATGTGTGAATTTTACAGAAAGATTTCATGTAGAATCTAAAATTTCACTAGGACATTGAAATTGTTAAAAATAATGACTGAAATCCATTCATGTCATAATCTCCACATAGTTTCATTCCCTAATACAAAAAGAACATTGAAACATGAAGATATCGTTTCTTGACGTTTTTTTTTATAATTTTATACGGTCCAAAATAGGATTATCAAGACGTAATTAATTGCATATCATTGGTAATGGTTACTTAAATCATGAAAATGGTTCTTCTTTGAAAGTCATAAAAATCTTTAATGTAAAACGTTGTGACAATATTAACGAAATTTTCAAAAGACATTCATCTCATAGCGCAAAGTTGGTAGCGTCACTTAATTCCGTTAAAAACCCAATTCTTTTCAAGTACCTTTGAACGAATTAAATGATAAAATGTTTCAACCATAGGTTCTGTTTGCGGTGCTGTAAGTGGGGTCTGCACAATGGTCAGATCTGGTCAGCAATTGGCAGACCGCCATCAACACCAACAGTCTATCTCTGTGATGGATGGAACAGCACGTTCCGCTTGGTTTGGTGTTGTAGGTGGTGTGGCAGGAGGTTTAGCAAGTGGATCTACAATGATTTTGAACAAGGCAGTCCGGGCAGGTCTGACAATAGGAACTGCGGGCCGAACTACATTTAATGTAATCACTATCGGTAATATAGTTATAAATGGTATGGGAATTGGTAATGGAATCTACAATATATATATAAATTACCACAACAAAAAAGAAATTTCTGTACTTGATGTAACCCAAGTAATAGCGCACGTATTATTCTTTGGTAACGCTGTGATAAATTTTCATACCGCTAAAACTATAATCAATAATACTCAGCAACAAGTGCTTCAAGATTATGAACAGTCACTGAGAAGTAACAGACACAAAAAAGCTTTCAGACAGATCAGACGTAACACTCAGGCATGTAGCGGCGATCAAATTACCGGAGACTCTGAGATCATTCGTGGAATCCGATCGATTCAAAATAAAGATGATTTTTTTGCTGGAGTTGTTAGAAACAATAAAGTATTTAGGTCGTCGAATGCTGAAGTTACGTTCAAAGATGGTCATGCTATGATCAATCACAATGTAAAATTTGATCCCATTGATTTATCTCAGCAAACACAGCAAGTAAGAGTCAATACTGTGAGAGCTGTAGACCCTTTTCATGTATCACGGAGTACCATACCATCTCCAAATAGAATGCCAGTGGCGAACTATGTAAGGCAACTTGGCTTGATTAGAGAAAGTTTTAAACCTTTCACGTACTATGCATCATTTCCGATATCTTTTGAAAGCATGAATTATATTGGAAAGCTTGTAATTGACATGCAGAACTTTAGTGACATTGGATGTACGAATTTAATTACGAATCTCGCAAACATTGCGCAACATATTCTTAGAAAAAGCAAAGAATTTGCAAAGGAGTCAATGGATAAATTAATGTACGATATTTGGATTGGGTATGTGAGACCAAAAGTCGAGAATCTGTTTGCAGATTTAGGCATAGATGCTAGTCACATGGATCGCTGTGATAATTTAGCAGAGTTTTTCTTCGATACTGCACGTGAGATAATTGAGGACATATATAACGAAATAGATAATTTTTTGGAGGAAATAAAAGTGAGCTTTTTAAGAAGTTCTCAGTTGCAATCAGAGGCTGCTGTCTGCAGAATTTGCTCAGGGCATTTGCTGAGCGATTAGTACTCAGTTGCATGAGTTTTTACTCCAAGAGTGAGGAAGGTGCCTTAAAAATACTAAATGGAGCTAATTAATACAAATCAAATATTGCTCACAATTAATAGTATCACTTAACTATTTATAATTTAGCTCTAATAATATTACTCCATTAGCCAGATTGTACCATCCTAATGATTTTAGGACTGTGGTAAACAATAAAATCATTTGCACAATATAAGTTTCAAATATCTTCAAATTCATTTGTTCTGTCACCTATAAAAATATATATATTTTTGTATGGTAAAAATATTCAGTTGCGTTTATACACGTGTAAAATTCCCTCAATGGCTTAATGGCTATCCATAAATTGTATATCAGACAGAAGGAGGACGGTGTTTGGTAGCGGCCTTGGTTGTGGACTCAAAACCATAAAAGTTTGCCTCTCGACATCAACGTTAGTTCTGAAACATTTGATTATTTACTAAACGTCATTAGATTCATGCCACTTTCTTAGATCGAAGGATAAATATGAATACGAACACGCATACGAAGCCTGCCACATTGGTTTGTACAACGTCATCTTCAGGGGAATCAGCAAATGAGACTGAGAGTAAGTGATGCAGCAAACTTGGACCTGGGCTAACGGCTACCAGTTTTGTCAAATTATCTTCTGCTTTCATTCCTAGAGGCATACATGACGCTGGTAACATCGGAGCTCCCACCTTGTAGAGCCTTGCTTCACTCCATTTGACTTCAAAGCTATGAGGGTAGAGCGGAGTTCGAAAGCCGTAGAAGTACTCGCGAACTCTTTTGTCCCGCGATTCAGTCCTTAAGGATTTACTCCTCTCAACAACACCGCCGCTTTTGGGGAGAAAAACGACCTTCACAAAGTCTGGCATATCTCTGACTAGCTCATTATAGAGACGCTCCTGATCGAGCACTAAAATCGCGTCAACTTCAAAAGCCTGTGCAGCATGAGTCAGTAGTTTATAACCAGCACCCTTGATCCAGCCGCAAGTGTTTATAACGATTCCTGAGGCCTTAGCTTTCTTGTTGGCTTGAAGTCTGTCAGAACATACTTCAGCCAATCGTGAAACTAAAAGATTGTACAGCGCAGTATTTGCGCTGGGACTGGAGTGACCAAAGTGAAAGACAAGCGGGGCTTGTTGACTAAATCCTTCGACAATGTTTGCCGGTCTTTCTACTAATAAAGCTCCGACTGTTCCAGGTATTGCTATGTCACCTTGACCGACGTCGAGATCAACGAAAACAGGTCTTCGCCCCATTCGAACTGCATAATTTAGCAACAGTCTGCAGAAAGTGGATTTTCCTACATCTCCGGGCCCTACTACCATTGTTATAGGTCCAACTGTATCTTCTTTTTCTGCTGTTTCACGCATTCGCTCCATCGCTGCATGGCAGTTGAGATAAACACCCATTGGCGTCTCTTTGGCCACGTAGATCACATCTGTCTTTCCTACCAGTTCTAAGACGCATCCTTGCCATGTGAACACTGCGAGTTTTGCACCCGCAGAGAATTCGTATTTTTTCCCTTTAACTAGTTCTGTACCAAACACTTCGGCAAGACCGCTTTTCAGCTGAAATCGTTACAAGAATTTTATAGTTCGATGTTCATTAGCCAGAGAACAGATTATAAAAAGGTTTAAATGTACATAGCCTTTTTTTTTTTTTTTTAATCTCAACGACTGTCGTATTGAACGATTTGTGAGTGGTTCAGTTTTAACTCTCAAACGGGACTTTGGGGGTCGGATCCGACCCACAGTTCTATTTCTCTCGGTCTTATTCTTCCCTCTCGTTGCATACGGTCGAACCGTACCGAATATTCCGTTTCAAACCACCGTACCGTTTGAGGGTTAAGAACAAAAGCTGAAGTCGAGAACAACAACCAAGAATCAGTGTTAAGTGAACGTAAATAAACCTATGATATAGTTTTCTAACCTCTAATGTAACTTTTTCATTCTTTTGTTCAAGTTCGAACCGTAGCTCGCAGTCAGGTTCGAGCTTGTATTCCTGCGTCAGACCTTTCTCTTCCGTCATTGTTGTTTCAAGTACTGTTCTCAATCAAAACAGGTTCAAAACAGAAGGCAGAAGACTAATCGTCACGTTAAGTTCACACCGTTTTTGTATCGCACTTCACACAATTGACGACGAAAATGTCTCATCGATTCCTTTCGTTCATGGAGATGCTCTCGCTGTCGAAATGAAATCCCAATGTTCTAGGATCTTTTGCGAACGTAAAATCATATTATCTATCTGTACCAAAAACTTTAAATGATTTTTACTACAGTAAATACAGCAGATGGACAGTTTGACACACAAAAAATTAATTCAAACAATTGTTCCAAATAATATTTGTTGGAACCGTGCACTGAACGAGGCATACGATAGGTTGCAATAAAATAAAGTTATGTTTATCAACATTTGCGAAATAATAAAAATATATTTACGTTTTCCACAATTTAGCCATGCGTAAATTGTCTATATTACGAAGAGAAATGAGGGATTTGGTAAATAATTCATTAAAGTAAATGTTATTCATTTATGAAAAGTAAATCTAAGAATTATATTTTTTCGCCTCTGCAGAACTTATAGTAACAGTGCTGCCCTTAACTCTTTATGCTCTAATTGTAACTACGCGGGGGTCTCAGTGTTGACCCCTATTCCGTGATAATAATCTTCTCCGAAAAGGATGTCACTATTTCTTCCAAAATTCCGTCGAAGAACTGAAACGAATTATTTCAATGACTTTCAAATTTATGGCAGTTATTTTTCGAAATTTATCTAATTTCAATCGAAGAGTTGAATTATTTCTTTCTCGTTTTGCCAACATGTATTAAACAATTATGTGTGTCGATTTGTAGCGTTCAAACGTGCGTGCAATATCTTGAATATCCAGCTAGTGCTGCTGTCGCTGGTATTCGGGAGAACTAAGTTTGTCTGAAGCGTAATTTCTGCTTAACTTTATCCACGTGCTACCCAAATACCTATATTTCGGACGATAGTTTGTGGTTTATCTGTGAAGAAACGTCACTGTCAAACTGCGTTTGTGTCATGGAGTCGAAACACGATGAATTACTTTTACAAATTTTGAAGGATGAACTGAACATAACCAATTTTTTGAATACGTTCTTCGGTTTTATGTACAGATGGTAATATACCTGAATTGAACATTTGAGTACTTGGATTAAGAACAGAATTCATAATAATTGATAATGATTCAAGACTGTCACTTTCATTCTTTTTAGCACCGACTTTTATGTTGAATCGACACAAGACCAGAAGTTGGGTTTTCCAGCAGGGGTTGCTGAAGACTTAGTCTTAAAAATCTATCGAAAGTGGAAAAGTAGATTTGAAGCTGACAATCTGTCCAGATCTGAGGCCCAGGCTCAAACCTCAGAATTGCTGGAGCCTACCGAAGTAGTTGAAGTAGAAGTCGAAACCAGCAGTAACCAAATAGACGACGAGCCGATAAAGACTTACAAAACGCCGGTACAGCCATCTGACAGCTATAACGGAGCTGTTCGAGAAAATTACACTTGGTCGCAGACGATAAGCGACGTTGATGCACTTGTCAACATTCCTTCAAATATCGAATCGGCGAAAGACTTGAGGGTTGATATAACTGCCCAAAAAATAAGAATAGCTGTGAAAACGGAACGCCTTAGAGAAAATAATTCTCTGGACAAATATTCTGACGATGCTACAGACTCTGAATGGATCGTCACCTTCGACGAAGAACTCAGCTTTAAAACGCAAAGAGAGGAATCTATGTGGTGCATTATACCCGGGTACTACGTCCATGTAAGCTTTCAATTTTATTTGATATGATTTGGAGCTTTTATTCAAATTTAGTAGCGAATCTTCTGGTAATAGAAAATAGTAGCGTCTTCCTTTCGGCAAAAGAAATCCAAGATGTTCGTTTTTCAATTACGATTTGACAGCATTCCATTGATCTCTAAAAAAATTCTACAGGTTCATTTGGAAAAAGCAACCGAAAGATGGTGGGAGGCTCTAACTAAGGGTGAGCCGCACATAGATTTGACTAAAATTGATTGCTCCCGACCAATTGAGGACTTGGGAGCAAATGAACAGATGAAAGTTCAAGAACTGATGTGGAATCACCAGCAAAAACTTCTTGGAAAGCCGACATCTGAGCAATGTGTAAGTACCGTATATGATGGAATGATTTGTGACGAGACGGGGTAGAATTTTTTTTGTGCGGCTGAATTTTGTAAAAACATAAAGTACTGATTGCTTATTTCTTTCGATTCTTCATTACAGAATTTGGAAAGAGTTTTAAAAAAAGCGTGGAATGCTGAGGGATCCCCATTTAAGGGTACTGAATATGATCCAAGTGTGCTTCAGTATAACTAAATTTGATTTTCCAGAAAAGTAAAGTCAAAACAGAGGGTCGAAAGCCAGTACCACTGAAAACAAAATAGGTACATCAATTATTTGAATATTTTGAACACATTTATGTTAATCGTTTTTGCATTTTAATATTTTACGATCATCAACGGGTCCGTATTTTAAAACATGTTTTTTCCCTGACTTTTTTATTTTGCGTGGCGCAGCAAACGAAATGAGTGATAACATTTTATATTGTACGAAATACTATTGTGTGTAAAAAATGTAAAAAAGTACAAATACATACTATATTCACTTATTGTAATCGTGCAGTACAATATCTGTCAATTATTGTAAATCTCAAATATACCGGGAAAACCATATGATCTGTATGACGCGTTATTTAACGAATAAGCCCAATTAGTTTCTTATAATATGAATTCTGTAAAAAACTACTGAATCCCCAAAAATTGACACGGGACAATGAAATACCGAAGTCAGAATTAGTTGCGCTGACGCTACGGTGACCTACTTATACATATACGGTCACAGAAATGCTCAACCAATGTGGAACAAGTGCAGCGCTAGCTGTAAAACCCGTTAACTTATTGGGTAAATGTGTTAATTTTCATTTTACTTTTACCAAAAATCCGGCTGGCGCACGCCTTCGCGGTCATTCCGGGGCGCCTAGGCATGTTCGTATAACGGTGCCCCTGTATCGGACACCTCGTTTAATCTCGTCTAATACCGAAAACCGGGTATGTAGGTACATTCGTATCTATTGCCAATGGGAAATAAAAAAAGAAAAAAACAAGCATAATGAATTGAAACAAAAAACTACTGAAAATGGAAAAAGTTGCGAAAACGGTGCAACAAGTAGATGCGGTTGAAAAAAATCTCTGTGTCTTCGTTCTGTTGCTGAGAACGAGCACAGCGTGCGTATTTTTTTCTGTCTTGTTCTTTTTTGTTTGTATCTTGGATCCCGGAGATATACGAGGAAACCGAGAAGAAAGTGCGGATTCTGCTTTTGGAGTTCTGTTAATTGTTATATTCCATACTTGGAGTATAAAGGAAATGTATATTTTCCTTTTGTAAGTATATACGCTAAATCAGGGTGTTGTATACATATTTTCTTTCCCATAGATCACATCTGTGCGTACCGTAGCCGTTACATTTACACAGCTAACTTTTCGTGGGAAAATCGACGCGTTCTGCAGTCTTCTTTTAAGTATTTCTCGTGCAAATGAGCCAGTCGACATGAATATACATTCAGGATTTGCCATTACAACTATAGACTGTACGTACGTACCAGAGGTTGTGTGAAACAGCGAGCTGTTATTTCATTATTCTCATTATTCATCATAGCCATTGCAGGTATTTTACACACTGGTGACAATGTTTCGCTGAAATTCATTGAGAAATCTTGAAAGATTCCGATCAAAAGAGACGGAACTTCTCAGAGAATATGATACTGGAATAATTGTTTCCTCGTAAGTGTGTCGTTACCGGAAACTCTGCAAATACTTGGACATTTCATAATAAAATACGGAAAATTTTTAAGATCGAATAGAAGTTTGAACAAAGTTTTCCGCCCTTCTTTACATCGGGGAGAAATACGAGACAACGGCGAACTTTGGTAATTATCGCGACAGAGAAAATTGTCGGGGGGAAAAGCAACCGCGATTTGCAATCGAACTGTGGCTTATTTTCTTTAAATTTTAATGTCCCCCTTAACTATAAGCGATGAGGACTTTGCATCACCAATAGAGAAATTCTCCGTCGTGTTTGGCCACGTTATACTTCCTGTATACATGTACGACCTTGTAAAATTTATGGCTGAAACGTGTGTGAAGAATGATAATTATATGTCCGGATTGCAGAGTTTGATTAACGGAAAGTCAGTATACTGTTTTACATATTAGGCGTTGCAATTAAATTCGTACAGTTTTACACGTCTGTATTCGTGAAAAAAACGCTACGAATTAATTCCAACACCTAATAAATTGAATCAATAGTAGGAAAGTGTAGCGTACTGTTATTGCCTGATATATTTTACTCCGAGAAAATCACAAAGTCATTGTCCTGTTACTTGATTTCATCGAAAACTTGACGCGCTCACTCGTTTACCTCGCAATCGTGCAAACTACACTAATACCCAGGATCTGATACCCGCATCAAGAGGCTGATTCGTCGACTGGAGTTTAACAGGTATTTTGCCAGTGGCCCGGAAACTTAAGGATCTACACATTTGAATCCCAGGCAAGGATAATGCGCGCGGGTAGGACAGATATGAGCAGTAGGTATCGGGAAATACGTCGAATAAACGGAGCAGGTACAACGGGTGGCCTGAAATGTCATAAACAAGTTATGCGACGAAGTTATTAGGAGCATGGAAGAGACTCGAGAAACAAGCCCGCTTAGGAATTGCGAAGGAACGGAGTCAAATCGGATCAAATAATTCCATCAGGCGGTCAGCTGCCCGCTTCGCATCTATGTGTTATGGTTGAAAGTTTTTTTTAACAGGTTTGTTACAACGCCCAGCGGCAAGGTGTGCGATCATCCGAGGCAATTTCGTTTGGAAAGACGATCCGATTCTCGAAACTCTACCCGATCCGCAATTACATGTTCTACGAAGAATAATCGTACAGCAGCACATTCCGAGATTATTACTAGTTTCTATTACACGTGTTCGCGTTGGCTTATCGCGATAATCTCGCTCCGCGTGAGTTTACTTATTATAGGGCAATCTGCAGATCAGGGACAAAGTGAAAGAGAAAGAGAAAGAGAGAGAGAGAGAGAGAAAAAGACCGCCGGGTGGAAATCGGCGGCCGAACCTGTTTCCCGCACCTATAGGATCGTTCACTCCTAAACTCTAGGTAGTCGAAAAATGACGAAGACGGACGAAGATCGAAGAGCCGAAGGTTGAGAACCCCGCACACTTACGCCTTCGCTCCACTCGTATTCCCCCGGATACTATTCATGCTACGCCTGTACCTCCGATACATAGACAGATGCATACATACCTGTTGCCGCAGGCGATTCGCCCCCACTTTGGGCCTTACCTACGGACCAAGCTGGGCCAGCCAGGCAGGTAGGCAGACCTCCGGACGAGCGGGCCCCTCGGTTTTCTCCATCGCGGTTGTTACTCGTTAGTGCGAGCTGCAGGCACTAAGGAAGGCAGAGTCGCGCAGTGAGTGCTTGGTTACTGGTTACTGGTTAGTGCCGTCGAAGGAACGCTATGCTACGCGAGGATAGCGCACGGACCTTGTTCTCGTACAAAGACTGACTAGTGTTAATTAATTTACGAATAGAGGCGGAAGGAGAGGAGGTGATTTTTTAGTAAAACGAACAGGGAGAGAATCTGAAACGCGAGGACAGATGAGGGATAAATTCTCACGACGACGAGATTGTAAAAACCGCGAATATCGGTGTGAATTGATAACGAGTAACGTCGATCGTACGTAAGTAGGATCGTAATATCGATTGATCCTCGGATCGCTGCAACGTCAGACGGAATTACACCTTTTATCCGTTCTTATTAATTCTCGTCGGTTTCGTACTGTGAAGTGAATTAAATCTCAACTTCGTTTCGAAAGGAAAATAAATAAGTAAACCTAAAAATGCCTTGTTCCGCGGTGACTCTTTCTCTGGCTACCATCACCGGTATCATCGCCACCGCTCTTCTGGCGATCGCCTTTTCTACGGACAACTGGCTCTACACCGAGGTGAAGCGAGCCCAAATACAGGTTTGTTGAAAATTTTCCAATTATTCCCCTCGGCGGTGGTAAAAAGGCGACCGTTTTTAACCGATCACTTTCGAAACGTTTCGAAACCAGCTGTTGGGATGAAAACAAAAAATGACCGTATAGACTGAAGGGGAGACGGAAATCTGCATTCCATTTGCAATTGCTGATTTACAATTTACATGTGTACACATTATATACCTATACGTTACTCGGTGAGGTCATGCGACGGGATATTCGCACTTTCAACATGTCGACGATCAGGCCGCGTGTCTGTCCCTCTACGAGGTACAAAAACTTGCCCGATCGCTACCTGCGCAGGTTGTTGCAAGACTTGCAACTGCGTACAGTTGTGTGCCGATGAAGAATCGGCTGCTTACGCCGCTTCTTCACCTCCGCCTGAAGAGCTTCGCCCTGGGTAGGAATTACGTTCGGTGGAATGCGTCCAGCGACAGTCTAATCAAAATCAACACCGACGAAGCGGGACCGCGGTGATCGTACGGATGTTCGCCGACACTTCTTTTTTTTTTTCTCTTTCTCACATTTTCGAACATGTTTGTCAACGGTGTGTAGGTGAAGTAAGACTCACATTCCAGCTCAGCCGCACCCATGGAACACACTTTCACGCATACTCAGGCGTCTCTGCGATGCAGCGATGTGGGTGTAATAATGTTACACTCCTACCTCTGGACATCTAGCGTTTATGTGCACCGCGAAATGCAGGGAGAAGTGAGCGAGGGTGCAAAACGGATGAAAAAGTGTACTGTTTTTTTTTTTTTTTTTACCGTTCTATACCCATGTGCACGACTGTACTTTTATGAGTGACCCCCCGGTGAAAATGATTTCTACGATGTTGTAAAAATTTTTCGAAATACTGGAACATTTGGTGTTATTTCGTAAAAAATTGTAAACATGCGTATAGTTTCTCATAAAAACTTGGTCAATTTTCATGAAATTTGTAATTTTTAAGAAGTCTACCAGGCGATAAAAGTTTCTAAACAAAATTAACGATTCTTTATGAAAAATTATGCATATTTACAAGTTTGTACAGAGCAATACGAAATATTCGAATTTCTAGTCTGTGGTAGAAATTTTCACCAGGACGGCGACGTTCGTAAAGCGCGTTTGATGAAACCATAGACAAAATGGTGTTGTTGTTCGGTGAATTTCTCCGTGATGCCAATCGTATAATAAGACTACGTTATTACAATGGAATCCGTGACGCCGCTGACTGCAAACTCAACAAGGCAAACCCGTTTTTTAATAGTCTGTGTCTCTGAGCCTGAGCTAAGCACCACTCGGCGAGTCGAGCAGAGTCGTAACGACGATCCTTTGCTTGTACAGCGGGAAATTCGTGGGAAAGGAGAAACTTTTTATACTCAAACTGGGATATATCATCGACACACGTATTGCGGTTTGAAAGTATAAGAAGGTCGAGGAGAAAAAACGAATTTATACTTATACTAGCAGCCCATCCCGGCTTCGCACGGGCATATAATAATATTAAGTAATAATATAAATGTTATTTTTCTAGAAACTCACTGTAAACATTGTGTATTTTCTTTTATTATATTATTATATGCCCGTGCGAAGCCGGGATGGGTTGCTAGTGTAGCTTATATGACACGTTCGTAGATTTACCATAGCAGCGCCATCTATTGATTACTTACTCAACCCAGTCGAAAGGTATCGACATCTGTTAGAATCATTTGGAGTTAACAGATAATTGTGACTGTCGAATAATAACAGACAAATAATTAGCAATAAATTAAAATTGCGACTATAATTTGAGATTTAAACTATCCTATCTCTCAAGTTGGATCGAACTGCACATGGTGTGCGTATTTTATTATAATCGGTTAAGTGGTTTAGGAGTCCATTGAGGACAAACATCGTGACACGAGATTTATATATATTAAGATTAGGTATATAATGTGTATAAAAATTCCAGCCGAGAGCGCAAATCGCGATTTTCTTTAAAAATTAAGGACACATCGTAAAGCGTACTGTAATTACGAGCTTGCAACGATCACCGTATTTTTATATTATACCGTTTCAGTTTAGTCTAGTTCATAGCGCTGTGACCGAATTATATTTAATTATTACCGTATGCGATTCGCATCTTCGTATAAATCGTACCCAGACCAACATTTTTCTTAATAATACACGCTGTTTGCGCACACGATGTTTCAAGTTCTCGAGCATTGCGAAAACCCGCAAAATCCGGTTAAATACGGTCATCGAGTGACGTAGATAGATCGTTGGTATTTCGCACTGAATGTGAGAAGAAACATTTCTTCCTTGGAATTTGACACGATGAGTCAGAAGCGTAAGAAGAAAGTATTTAGTTTCCTCGACAAACGAACACTGCCTACATTATCCGCTGCATTATCGGTAGATAATTAAAAGAAAGGCGGTAAGTAAGTAAAAACCAAGAAATCACAAAGATAAATACGTGACCTTCGTGAGTTAATGGCGAGTGCGGACCCGAACGCCTTGGTATTTTCTGCATCGTACCCTGCCGATTTTTGCTCGTGTAGTTTCAATGCCCGGAGTACAGTTATTTCCACTGTACGTACGTGTAAGAACGAAGCAAACGAGTCGGTCGTTCGGAGTGGTTGAGAGGAGTGTGAGAATAACCGCAGGTATACCTTCCGCACACATATACGTATACATACATACATATATATATATATATATATATATATGTATGTATATACGAGGCATCTAACCGATATCGCGTTGATGCATTTTTTCCGCACCTGCATGGCGGAGAGACTGCTGCAGGAAGTGCGGTAGATTCTGATGCCCTTTATCGCTGGTTTTGCAACACGGGAAAATACAGCTGGAAGAACTGGAATCTGTGTTGCATTTCCGGTGCTATCTTAATGACTAAGGATGTACGGAACGAACGAATAGTCGGGTCAAAAAAGTATCGCTTGAGTTAGATCTGCGTTTAATCCTAGTCAATTACACCTATGGAAACTTTCGCGTTACTTACACGGGGTTATCCGGAACTCGGGAAATTTTTGAACGTTGTTACTGTACGCAATATTACGTTACGACTTGAAAAAAATTCTGAGAGAAAATTTAACAGTTCAGAAATAGACTCCAATACTAACAATAAGTCTAAATCGATCAGCTCTGGTTGCACTTTTTGCATCCTTCTTGTCTCTCGTTTTTGTCGCGACACATTTTTAACCTGACTGTACCTTCCATACGCTACTATTCTAATTGAATCAAACGACAGAGAGCACAAATGTCGATGGAAATGTCATCAGCAGCCGATTTTACGCAACCAGCTGACGCTGGAGAGGAAACAATGCAAAGTACTGTTGCCAGCATTGCAAGGCTGCATTGGAGTACGGCAAGCATATTTATATGACGGAAGAAACTGCACGGCAGAATTCGCATTTGAAGAGTTATATTTGAGCCGGTGCGACAGAAGTTGAAAATTCCTTAACGTCTGACCCCAGAGTGGCATACCTACAAGGGGAAAGTTCAAAGTGTTGCAAAAAATGTAAGCCAGTTTCTTGGCGGAGAAAGAAAATTCTTCACTGATCGTCGTAGGGGTTCGAAAATGCTGCTGGATTAATTGCGCAAAGTCTGTAAAGAATTGAATTTCTTGTAAAATGATAAATAGATAAATGTAGTCGTAACCAGTATTTTAATTCTCGTGTAAAATGTACACGTTCACTTTCGTTATTTATACGACCTGTACAACACTGTAATTACGTTTCAGCTTTATTACCTGCGTGTGAGGGATAATATTACTACGCGTCACAGCCTAGAAGAGACTCGGTTCTTCTTTCATCGAGCATATATACAGAAACTAATATCCTGCGAATACTGGCGAGGCAGGAAATGAAACCTCCATTTCTCTTATACAGGTGAAATAAAAGAAGAAGAAAAAAAAAGACAACTCAATTACAGACCTTTGAGGAGAGACGGTCGAGTAAAATCTGTAAAATTATAGATAGCGTGAAAAATTTGTGCGAACAATAATTAAGAAAACGTAAATTCATCATTCGATCAGTCTATGATTCGGATAATCTATTTCTGCCTGTTTTACCATGTACATATTTGCCGAGCAAGGCAAGGATGAATATCATCATTTTGTGTGTCAAAGAAATCGGTCACCCTGCGCATTGAGCGAGGCAAGTGAGGAGGAGAAAAGTTCGCTGCTGCCTCAGCAGGTTTCCGACATCGTCGTCATCGTCGTCGTCGTCTTACCTTCCGCTAGTCGAGCGCCAGCTCCTCATCGCGGTGAAACTAAACTGTGAAAGCAGCAGTGGCGGAAACACGAGACTGACTCTCTTTTTCAAAGAGCCGCTTACACCGGGCAGCTGGGTGTTGATGCTTTATAAATCCACGACCGTTTCGGAATTGATCTCTTGCACATTACCTGCATCATCTCTGAAATGATCAACATCCGTCAGAAATCATATCATGAGCTTAAAAATATCCACAGCATCACTTCGGTTTTGAACAATATCTTACGCGTTCTTGGTTCTCATCCTTTCGGCAGAAAGTAAATTCTGATTCATCATGGTTAATCTTGCAGCTGGTTTTCGGACGAGCACAATTATCTCAGTAGTCCTCGTTTCTTAAAAACTGACACCACCTGCGTTTTGACGACGAATTCGAATAATTAAAAAGTTAACCCATCAGAATTTCTTACCGAACTGATGATTTTTATCTAGAATTCACTCAGTTACTTGACACTCTCTGCTTATGTTATGATAAATATCTCGTTTGTCGATCAGATACGAAGAGTTTTGAAAATAATGACAGAGCTACGCGCAACCGGAAGCTGAGGGTCGTTCGCGGTCCTTGGAGAACGGAAATCTCCGGTGAATGTCGGCTCCCCGGATACTTGGGATGTTTACGTTTCATTATGCCGACGAAGAGGACGGGTCAGCGGGTCAGTAACCGGCCGGCTGGAGAAGCGTTGCGAGTCGGACATTCATTAGTCGCGTGACCAAGTCGCGTTTCATCCATTACCTGCAATTGAGCAGCATTCGATCTGCGGGAGGATAAAATATCCAAATCATCGATTTCACCTGCTGGGAGAATTTCCTGAAGATTTATTTCTTACCGCGATGTTGATAATTTCACACAAGTATGCAGAATTTCGAAAGTGCGACAGATCCGAAGGATCGTACCTTTTGCCCATAATACCTGTAATAAGATTGAAAGAAAATGGCGAGGAAGACGGTATTGAGCGTGAGAAAAGTACGGTTCACACTAACAATAAACGCGAGTTGGCAAAAATAGTCAATCCTTATTTATAGAAGGAAAGAAGGAAGAACGGAATTTCTGCCGTTATCTCCTTTCACAGTATATTTCATGCGCGAATGACATCGACGCTTTGTAATCCCATGGCCACGAATCGGACTGACTAACGATGGCTGAAGCCTGATGTCATTTACCGAGATTTACGTTACCGCAGGCCAAAGTCACGTCAGTAAACGTCATTCCGTAGTTGAAAGAACGCGAACATGACCCGTGAACTCCCTGATAATAACGTTGTTGAAGTTTGGCGCGGGAACTTCTGCGACACGAGTATTTTTTTTTTCCTCTTCGCATTGTACAACGCGGAGTTACTCGGAGGTAAAGTTCCACAGACCAAGATTATACGTCTTTGTATGCGACAAGTGCGAGAAAATTTGCTATTCATCTAACGTGCTGGAGTATGAGTAAACGATTTAGCGAGGCAAGAGAACGAACGATGGTGCTAGGCGACTTGACTGAGGCCCATTTGTTACACCTACACCGATAGAATTTCAAACCGCATTGTGACAGGTATTGGATAACGCGAGTGACGTGAACGCGCATCGCAAATTTCTTCCCAACCATCAAAGTGATCCAGGTTTTTCCAACAGTTCGAAGCATGGCTGAAACATTTCATGTGATTGAAGTTAGTAACGTAACTGTAGCGATGTGTGTTTAAAGAAAAATCGTTACTACGCACCGTCAGAATTGTATAAAATTTGGTAAACCGTAACGATTGTGAATAAAACATACCAATGTTTTTAAAAGCCAACATCTTCGAACAGGAACGAAATGAATCAAGCCGATTGATTGATCGGTCCGATTTGCGAGACTGATTGTGAGTAGAAAAGCCGGTTTCTCCCTTTGAGAAGTGCAATGGCTTCCAAAATGAGGCAGCTGTAATCAATGCATGATTTTTTTTTTTTCAGCAATATGCCGCGAAGAATCGAGAGCAGAGTATGCAGCTGGTTGACCAGATGAACTCCAAGTTTTACTACTACACAAGGACTCAGGGACTCTTCAGGATATGTTATCCGAAGGAGAGACCACCGACTGGTAAGTGGCTGATAGACGCGGAGCTGAGAGTTGATCACTATCTAAGATAAGTGTACCAGTTATCGACTCTGTCCAAATTATTGACCTTTTCTGGTTGTGTATACATGTTTGATCCTTATTTCTAAAGTTACCTAAAAATAAATTTACACTCTCTAAGTCTCTAGTAATTGGTTTTAGGTTGATCAATAAATTCTAAAAAATTTTCTAAATAAAAGGGTCAAGAATTGGGTCTAGACGTAACCGGTACTCATAAGTGGTACGCTTATCGTTGTAGAGACTGCAACCTGCAAAGTCTCGTTTTCGTGTTTCAAGTAATAACACATTGTAGGAAAATTGCCATTTGTAACGGACTTTCTTTTGATGGTGCGGCGCGAGAAAGATAGAGAAAAAACTGCAGCCGAGGGACGTAAAGGCGAATAGATTTTCCGCCGATCACCGATTTCCCGGTTCGCGATTCATGCCCGAGTATCGAATTATGGCCTCCATGGTCAGTTGGACGAAGAAATCCACCGTTTCGTGAAATTACAAGCCGTTCACGTGTGGGTACAATGACTGTCGAGGCGGTAATTGCAGGAGCAATGCGCGACACCGTTATGTGCCTGTATCTACTTAGGATTGGCCTGAACGACATTGTTTCATTGTCGGATTTCGTAAATGTTATTGTCGAGACGCGTATCGACCGTCGCCGTTCAAGGCGAACATTTACCGCTTTGTTATCAGCGTGTAATTGTGTCACGAAATGTCCGATCTATCATTAAGAACGGGTAATTAAATAACAATTTAATAGTCATACTATTTTCTTAACGTCATAGAAAAAATTACCGATGCCGTTCGACCAACAACCAAGAAGCAGTAGGAATTTCAATTGGGAAGTGTGCGAAACAATTTCGATGCGTAGATTCGCAATCTCATTTTTTTTTTTTTTTTTTTTTGCAATTAGGATTCTATGTGAATTCTTTAGATTCTAACATTTTTCGAATTATACGAACATGCGATTCGCATTCGCAAATAAATTACCTCCACGTTTGGAGATTCACTAAAAATGTACGATGATATACGTGCCGTGATTGCACCCTCAGATTATACGAAGGTCCATTATATATGACGTATTTCACATATTGCATTAATTGATACGCTGTGCGGTAATTAGTGCGTGGGTAATTAGGCAGTGAAAACAGTTACAAGCACAAATAGGATTTTGTGTGGTGTTCAGGCACTTGACGGATTTACCGCCGATGGTGCAACGAGAATCTAATATTGCAACGCATCCTCAATTTACCAACTTCGTAAATTAGTTTCAGTTTCATTGCCGAAGCTATTTCACCGAATTCGAATATTGCAAATATGAGAAATTCCGAATTTGAAAAGTTCCGAAAGCGCTAAAGTTCAAATTTTTGGTGGCGAAACTTGAAGTAAAGAAATTAAACTTTGACGAAACATCAAAATTTCGAATGGTCCGAAACCTGACGCTGAAAGTTCCGAATGATCGAAGATTTTCAGTTCCGTGACTTTCTGGCACGGTGAAATTTCGCCACTTTGATCTGTCTTTATTTTGGATTTTCGATATTTTTACGTTCGGAATCCCGGTCATTCTGATTTTCGCTTTTTCTGATTTTTTACACCCACTCGTTGAGTAAACTACGCTGTCTAAGTAGATTTTATTTATCGGAATTATTCCCTATCGGAACTGGAATTTTCGAAATCGTGCGTTTAGGAACTTTCAAACCGTCGGCTTTCCAACCATTCGAAACTTTGTTGTCTCGTAAAATTTTCATCTCCTTACTTCAATTTTCACCACCAAGTAATTCGGAATTAGGTGTTATCGGAACTTTTCGAATTCGAAACTTCAACCCCGCCCCTTAATTGACGGTTATTCGGCGTGTACAGCGTGGTGAAATTTTAAGCTTGCGAATAGATTTTGCGCGATCGATATAAAAATGTAGAACAATGTAACAAAAAAGTAAAATCTCATACAGGTGGAACTTGGAATCGGGTGAAATCCTAAACGGAGCTTAGCTTTCGTATAATTTCACGAACAAGTTAATCGGCGAAAATTTGTTGAAGTCAAGTACGTACGATACAATCTTTCTCTCCAGTTCTGAATCGCACGCGTGGAATTCTCGCGAAAAAGATTATTTCAGCCAGCTTTCGACTGTAACCTAAAAACTCAAGCACTTTCGCACTTTGAGTTTATTACTCGACAGTCTGTAACGATATCCACAAAACGAGTTTTTCGGCTCTAATCGCGCAGTTGTATCGGCAGTTTGCGAGGTCCGGTCTCGACGCATCCTTTCGATTAATTAATCGGTTCCCCAATTTAATCTGTATAATTACGATCGGTGTCTGCGCTCAACCGCGAATTCAATGGCGAAATATTTCGGCGATTTTCTTCGCAACTGGCTGAAATACGAGGTTAATATTCTTTGTCTTTTTATCCTCGACTTCGGCGTTATTTTTTCAAGGTAACAGTGCAGCTCCGCCTAACTCACTGCGACTTTCTATATCTACCTTTCTGAAAAGTAGAAAAGTATTTCACGTAATGGGTTAATGGGCAAGGTGAAGAGACGGGGTCGGATTGCCGTATTAATACGGTAGACGGCGGTGCCTGGGAATTAGAAAATGGTGAATTTGAAGAAACGGAAAAAGAAGCGTTCTCGTATTGTTATCAGACGGCGAAATCTGCATAGCACGTATCGTGATTCCTGCATGGGTGTCGGGGAGGCGAGAGTTTCTTAAAAATTGTTATTCCTGAGAGAATAGTTGGGCAAAAAGGGGTCACAGAAAAAGTGATGGAAACGTTTGCGAGACGTGCCGTTCGCGCGGCATCTCCGATTGTGATCAACAATGCCTTGTAATTAATTCCGTAAAGTGAAGTTAAACGGCTGTTCTTCTCAGGAAATAGATCAATAGTCAGATCCGTCCTCGACACACTTCGCACGGCGTTACACAGAGGCGTGTTACGTGTATGTACGTGCTCCTTAAGGTATTCATCTTGACAATGAGACAAGCAAGTTGTTTCGGAAGGTTTGAAAGAATTACACAGGTCTGCAAGAAAATATTTCATTTCAGCTGCATGGGATGTTTGTGACAAATAACTTCCATTTCCCTTCTTCGCGTACGGTATTCTTGCAAAATACAAGGTGTTTGGATAAAAAAAAGAAAGCTTAACAATAATGAAAAACACCAGCATTTCGTTACAACGAACCAAACAATATTTCTTGTAAGATTAAACAAGCAATTTCTTCGTGAAATGTATTTAACATTCCGTGTTCGTTCTTTTTGCCTGTGAAATCATTTCTTCTTCTCTTTTATACTCCTCCGAGCACGCTTCCGCTTTCCAATTTCCGTTTCCCTGTTAGTATTTATTCTTGAGTCTCACTCTAGTACGTATTACATGGAAGTAAGAAATCACTTTTGCATAGGATTTTCAGAATCAAGAATATAGGTTATTAGATTTCGAGTTAAACGGGATTTTCGCTATAAATGAAACTACAAACACGAGTTCAAAGGAAAAAACCTGACGTGATGGAGTTTTTTTTGAGTATTTTTTCCTGATTCCAGTGAGTAAAAATCTATAAGAAACAGGATAAAAAAATCTGTGCACGTTTTTGGTTGGAGACCTGAGTTGTAGTTTCTTGTTTTGCCAGGTGCAGTCTGACAATTCGACAGTGTTGCTTTGACGATTCAAGGCGTTATGGGATTTGGGAACCGGTACTTCCGCATGCTTGCCAACCCGAGTAATAACTGCTCTGTGTCGTAACTGTTCTACACCGCAAGTTGAACAGCTTAATTGTCGTCACGCAGTTGAGCTATTGGACTCAAAACGGTACTTGGTACATTCGTAGTACGTGTCTAAGACTAACAAGTCTTACTCGATAACGAACCGAGAGAAAAGTCGTCGAGCTTTTTCTGCCGCTGTAGCATATAAAATGCAACTTGCGATTCAAACTTCCTCCAGTTTTTCAAGCACATACATGCAGCATCATGGTTTTGATCCGTTTCAGGTCGTTCAGCCGTTCAAACTACGCGTAAAATCGCCACAATTTTAACCAATTTATTCACTTATTCACCCAGGCTTCGCGTTCCCGCGGTTTAACCGCAAAAACTCTTCGGTTATACGTTAATGTACAGAGTGTATGCATTGCATACAAGAGCAGAGAACTGAATTTATCGAGTATTCTGTTGGAAAGCGGGAACGAAAGGCGGCAGATTCAGGAGGCGGTTGAATATCCCACGATTTGTTATTATAAAGGCACGGCTTATTGCGATAGTTTACTCCAAGTCTCGGATATCGAAGCTCCGGAATCCAAGCGCCGTTTCTCAACACCCTGGCACTTGTAGAGAATGTGTCTTCGACGTCATATTGCTCGTATACCTTCCAGCTATAGACGGACGTAGATTTGCCGTGCAACCCGCCGATTGTTGGACTGATATACCTATAATACAATGCAGTGAAAGACAGTGGTACCGAGTCACGTTACGTCGAATATACAGCTGTTGCTGCTACAAAGGCATGTCTAAATTGATTGCGATGAGAAATGAGAGGCGTATAGAAGCGTTCTAATTAATTTTTGAACAAGAATACGGGATGTGAAACCGAAAGTTGTGTTGTATGTGATTAAAAAACAATCAGATACAATATGGTATGTAGGAGTAGGAGTTCGATGGATCGGTGGCCGATATTTTCCGTTTACACGGTAGAAGTTTATATTTCTAGGAGTTAGATTATTGTCTATAGGTGTAATAATCACCTTTCGCAGAGAAAACAATACAGAGACAACGTGATGTATATCAGGCAGACATTGAATTAATGTCTTTACGTTCATTGACAAAGTGATCAAGAATTTACGGATAATGCGCGATATGGTAATTCTTGTATGCACGTAAAATTCAAGCAAACAATTCAATGTTGTTTCTGCTCAATTCTCGCCGAGACAGAGAGAGAGAGAGAGAGAGAGAGAGAGAGAGAAAGGAACTATTATAACAACGCCAGGGGAATTGATCTGGGAGTTCGGCTAGTAGACGACGGCGACTACAATGGCGCGGTTCCGAAGTGTCCCGTCAACAATAATAAATTGTTATTCGATGCAAAATAGACGGGTACCGTTTCCTGACCGAACGCACCTTATAGGATCGTACAGAGTCTCCTTACTTCCGGCAGGAGTTTCCGGCCGATTGCGTTATACTGTTACTCGCAAACGTGAGCCCGCGAATAGCTGAGTAATTTATTGAAACGACGTGCGGTATAATATACCCGGTGCATGATGACCCACATTATTACACTACACCCGAAAAAGAAAGTACATATTTCGTTTATATTCGCACGCGTCACAAGCATGAGAACGTACACGTGTGCCTATTACGCGTGTATATGTCGTCAGGCGCACGATTCGGCTCAGAACCTAGGCTCCTTTACAGGGAACATGTGTACACGTATGTATACACAATTATACAAAAGCCGATAAAATAAAACAGCTTCTTGATTCACGTATAATCTCACATTTTGAAATATGTAGGCTCGGGTGGTTCATTTTTTAGCTTTTTTGTGAGAAATGTCACAGATTTCTCGAGCGTCACCTTGAAAAAAAAGTTGAAACGTGAACCACCCTAACGCGTACCGCGATTGAAGAAAACGAGTAAAATCCCGACTCGTGAAGAAGGCGGCGAATCATTGTTCGACTTGAGTTATATACCTGCTGTGGCGAGCCGAACGTGTCCGTCCGTAAAGAAACGGCTGCACCAGAGCATTGACTCGTAACTGTATCCTGAGCGGCAGTCCACACTAGACCATAAGTTGATGGGAAGGAAGGCAAAAAGCCGAGACGACGGAACAGCGATTGCTACCGACTCCTGGGGAGGTTCCTCGCGTTACACATACTCGGCGGGAACGGAGAAGCGAAGAGGAACTGCAGGTGTAATAACAAGAAATATTATTCCAGCTGTTTCTGAACCACGCGAACGTATTTTTATACAAATTTATGGAAGTCCCACTTTGATCCGAAACGCTTTGAATCGTAAGACACAATGGAACGACGAGTCTAGTAGCGTACAAAAGTTGCGATAAAAAAGGTTTGCTTCGATCTGCGTCGAGGGCTTCGAAATAAAACTGTAACAACGAGTGAGTATCGTACAGAAAGACGTGCAGGTTCCAGTGTCCTTATCCCCGTTAGTAGCGGGGTGAAATCGCGTCCTTCGTTTCATGAAGAAAACGCGTAGCTATGTGTATTTGCGTTTTTCCCTCCGCACGCACTAACGTTGTACGACTTTTACATCGTATCTTTCAGCGACAAAAAGTTTGTACAACGACCGTGAAGGAGGCACGTGGGTAATTACTTCTAATGGTTACTACAATAGTCGAGTAGCGAGAAAAACATCGTACGATTTGCAGAGAATGCACCGTATGTGAGCACGGTACGCACGTGGCTTCAGCAAAAGATATTTTCATTACAATTGAAATTCAACTTTGATTGCGTGTAATGCGGACGTAGGCAGACATCGTTCCTATTCGTAAACATAATGTGAGTCTCGGTTGCTTCGTGGCAACGACGTCTTCCACCCACTTTAATTACCGGCAAATCGATACTCGATTATAGCAGTCAACTGATCTTTCAGTTATATTCAGAAGCCAAAAATTTCCCCTAGAGACTTGAAAATCTGTACTACACGATTGCTTGTTGTTTTTTCAGTATTTGACATAAAAAAATTACCGCTGATAACTCCAGTTGTTAAGTTACGCAATATACTTCGTTCGTTTTACTTTGGTGCCTTGTCGTTCAATCCACCGTAATTTTCAGGTACATCGACCTGATTATACCCATGGCGAAACTCGAAAATGACTTCGTTCTACTTTTCGCACAATCGAGGCCTTTGGAGTATAAAATATTGATGGATTCACCGTTGTGCCAGAGTTCTGGACTTTCGTTTGGTCTTGCCATGGAACACGAATTTCCGTCCTCTAGACGTTACGCGCGCTTTGATCGCTATTTTGAAAACCGCTTTGCTCCGATTCATGGTATCGAACTTTGAATACGCACGTAGGCGTATCTGTACTGGTTATACGATGTATTATGGGTATACAATTTGGAGTAAGCAAGACTCGTGATCAACGGCGACGACACGCTGCGATAACAGGGTACAATACTGTACCTTAACAATGGAATGCTCGAATCCCACTCCGAGTGGCCCGTGATTCCGAGATACGACGGTGACACTTCACATTATAACCAATTGTGGAATACTATTTACAGACATAAAAACACAGTAAGACGATCGCGTTACGAGTATATTTGCGTCGGCCATGGTAGCTGATTGTTATACAGTTTTGTTCCATTTTCAGGGACAAAATCGAGCGCACGTGTCGTCGAACCTGTTTTTCTCGCACGAAAAATCGACGTGTAATATGTTATATCGCTATCAAATTTACAACATACGTATCCATTATGAAGCGAAGAGTATATATAAGGATCCCAGGAATCACAATGCTGCAGTTTCTTCTTATCGTATTGCACACTTAGCGATAAGCACAATTTCTCATGATAGCCATGGCCAACGGCACGTTTCAAGTATGTCCTTTTATCATTTTCCAGTCGAGACTTACCTCAGCCCGGTGGAAACTCACTGTATGAATATCGACTACTTCATCCCGGACGAGGAGAATCAGACGAGGGGTTTCTCAGACGACGCTATAGCTCGCCTTCGTAAGCACCTTTCACGATCCTTCTATCGTTTTGAATCCTTTTTTCTTTTTCTCTTTTTTTTTTTTAAATCCGAAACAACGCCTCGAGCCGAAAGGCATACCCTGGGTCTGTGTTTGGAGAACAAGGACGTCCATTATTGATAATTTCTTTCTAAACTAGACTCTAGATTTGATCTATATATGTAATTCGTATACCTGTAACGCAAGAGTCTCACAAAGAAACTTTACAGTCCATGAAGTGGTAGGCTTCGTGGTATATTAGAAAGCACGGTAGTAAAAAGAATCTGCAGACTATTGTACGGTTGGCAGAGTGAACAAGAAAAAAAAAAAATAAAAATTTCATTGCCGAGAAGAAAATGTAAAAAAATAGATGAAATATATAAGCGTGCTTAGCATAATTTTGCATAGACACGCGTTGCTGGACTCGATAATCGATAAACGAGCCGTTGTCCCAAAGTGACTGTATAAAACTATAATTGATGGGCTTAATGCTGTTCCAATTTTTTGTATGCCGGTTGTGGTTCGTCTTGAATTTTACAGATATGGGCAGATCGGTGATCGCCTTGTTCATGGTTGGATTTTTGGCAATCTTTTCCGCATTCTGGACCGGAGTTGTTGGCTGCTGGCGAAGGTCTCCAGGAAACATAACAGCGACGGCTATTCTGATGCTCTTCGCCTGTGAGTATCGAATTGCTCTGATGAGGTTCAAATTAACCACTGAAGCAATTATTTTCGCTTTCTCGAATTACCCGAGCGTGAATTTTTCTCTTTCATTTACCCGCGACACATCGAAGGCCTCTTGAGCGCTGGTGGTATGGGACTTTGGCACGGGGTCGAGTACTATGAGAAGGAGAAGGTCGTCGGTGAGGAATATTATCAGCAATGGAGCAACGTGAGTAACGAATCGTCAAACTATCAGTTCACATGTAGCGTTCTTACAGGAACTTACGGTTGACTGTTTAACCTTGGAACGGTAACGGGGGGTGAAAAACGCCCAAATCTCGTAAATTCCATCTCTCGGATACCCGAGAGAATCTCTCATTCCCCCCTCTAACAAAATAACGTTACCGTTCTAGGGTTAATAAACTACACCGAAATATACGACGCAGCAAAAATTTTTCCCTGCATATTTGCTCTTACAGACAGATTTTAAAAAACTTCGCGTGCTATATTCTCCGTAATTATTATTTGGCAAGGTCAAACTGAGCGTAGGAGTCGCAGGAAGTACGGCCTAGTCAAACATTCCTGTATACCTACGTCTAACGTTGAAGGATTTCTAAGCGTGACGATACTTGAGGTACCTCACAGACATTAGAGAGGAGAAATACGCGTTTAATGTTATATCTTTATCTCTGTCGTAAAGCGAAGGAAAAAAGGAGGAACTTCGGAAAGGTTCGACGCAATATACGTCTGCCTCTTTACGCGACAATTTCTTTTGACCTCTCTTCACGGAGGCGGTGATGAGAAAATTATTCTGTCTCTTTAGTTTTGGGAATAAATAAGATTACGTATCTTTACCATTGATTTGCGAAAATTATTAGAGTATATTATGCGGTGAGTTTTTCTAACAACGGAACGAATCGTGCTCCTGAATCAGGCAACCCGAGTCACAGTTTATGTTTAGGTTGAGCACCGCGTACCGGCCATTCCAAATATCGTCGAAACAGTTGAATCAAGGTTTGGGATGGCCATGGGGAGATAAGGTACTCAACCTGAACATGAGCTGTAACTCCGGTTGCCTGAATCAGGCGCACGGATCGTTCCTCTGTTAAAAAAAGCTCACGTCATACTCGATTCGTACTCTTATTCAAGGATGTCTCGCGCTACTGCATAGTCAACATGCAGCTTGCAGAGATCACACGTACGTATAACATCCCTGGTGAAAATTTCTACTACTACGATTTTCTACAGAAATTGAAACATTTCGTACAAAATTGTATACATGTATTGTTTTTGGTAAAGAATAGTTAATTTTCGTCAAAATTTACAAATTTTTTTACGAGAACCATGCATATTTACAATTTTATACGAAGACAATATTTTTCCCCCCTAAAAATTCGTAGAAAATCATAGAAATCGTTTTCATTGGCCAGGGATACACGTATATCTACACAGATGCACACAAGTGATGCGGGAAAGTAAAAATCCCCGCAACGGTGAGACTGCGGTGTGAATCAAAATGATGATCAACAGGTGCTGAAGGATAACGTGGGGCAGTGGTACGACTGGTCATTCTACTTGGCGTGGCTCGGGGTGGCGACATGTTTGGCCGCCATGACACTTTTCCTAATTGCAGCATCCTGCCTGCGAAAGGAGCGAGCGCGGGAGCAGGCGCAGAATGTCCAGTACATAATGCCAGGTGGGAATAACTGACGCGAACGATAATCCACCCTTGAATTAACCGTTCTAGGTATTGAAGGACAACTCGATAGTGTCGTACGATTGGTCGTACGTCGTCGCTTGGGTCGGCGTCGGTTGGTCTCTGGTCAGCGCGATCCTGTTTAGCGCAGCGGCCATTTGCTTGCGGGGCGAACGCTTGCGAGAGGAGGCTATGAACATGCAGTACCTCATGCCTGGTATAACAATTTGCTTTTACTAACTTTATACACATCTACCCACCTACCTACCTACCTACCTACCTACCTACGACGACGATAGTAATAATGAAATAATACGTGATCGCATGGTTTGAAAAACAAAGATTAAACGCGACTTACACTTTTACTAAACAATTTCGTCGTCCGTACAATTATAGTTACAACGATGCTGAGCAATGTTTCGTAATACGGTCGCACAAACTTTTTTATACTTATTTTGGTGTCTCGTCGCAATCGTTTTCTGTGTGTAGGTACCGTACGTTTAGAGTACTTTGCCAATTTGATTTTACCTAGCGTGAAAAAAGAAACGATGGGTAAAGAAATTATCGGCGTAGCTTGATTATTTTTTTCACTCTTTTCCGAAAGTCGAGTGTAAGTTTGTCTTTCTTGTCGGAAGCATAGTGCGGTAATGTTTGAACGATTATAAGGCGAAGGATATAAGCCAACGCTTTTTTGCGGTTTTAGACGGGATGAAATGAAAATATTAAATCCAGGTGCTCGTGCGTTAGGGTGGTTCGTATTTAGGGTGTTGAAGTTTTTCCGCCCGACCCCCTAAATCGGCTTCAAATAATTCCAAAACAATTGCTTAATTTTATTAGATTTTTACCAAATTTTTAGTACCATTGTTACTTTTACAATAAAATATGTACCGGGAAAAGAAACGTTTTACCCACGTTATTTCCACAACAAACTTCGATCGCAAAGCGCACTATCCTAGAGCTGAGGTAAAAATCTGAAAAATTATACAATTTATTTCCAACTATTTCAAGTTAATTTGGGGGATGGGGGCGGCAGAAATTCGTGAACACGCTAAATAAGAACCACCCTACTGTGCATGGATACCGATGTACACGGAGCTGATATGCCACCCCATACCGAAAGGCGTATTGATTATACGTCAAGCGACGACTTCGTGGAACAGACAGCCGAATTTGTGACGCGAAAATATGTTGGTAGAAAACTTTATATACCTGTGCCTGTACATATATAGTATAATACGCAGTAACCCGACTTGACGTAAACTGTTTAATGAAGTTGGCTATAAAGAATATCGCTAGCAAGAACTTGCATCAATTATGTTATGCAAGGATGCTCGTACATTTGAATTAATTGTTTTACGGAAAGCTCAAAAGTAATCTTTGTAGTTCAATTTTTGTGCACATGGGATATGAGAATAAAAATTTAGACACAAGTGATTGACCGAAACGTTTGCGAGGTGATTCGTTATTGACCATATTAATGATTGCAATCAGCTTATTCAATTCCTGGAAAGATTGAGATTTGATCTTATTCATCAACGAGGTATTTTGCATCGTTTGTAAACGGGCTACAAAATGTAATAAAAATTAAAGTCATCTTAAAGATAGCGTAGTTGATTGAGATAAATATAATGCTGTTCCGTATTATACGTTATACAGTTTACAACTTGCGAAACTGGGTTATGCGAAAAACAGATTCTCGTTTCTTTAATTTCCCGTGACCACCGGTATTATTATAGCCTATGGTCGATTGGATTTAATTTAAATTTCACTGAGCCCGAACGTCCATTCATTCAAATGATTTCTCTCCTCCTTAGACTTTAGTGTGTAGCAGTAATAGAGTTTTTCCTGATTTCTGAGTAAAATACTGACCAACGTAAGTGCGAACTTTTACTTTCTAGACCTGTGTTTCATATACAGGTACGTCTGGATAAATTGACTAATTAGTTAAGCTCTACGTGCGCCCCGAAGATCCTGAAATATGTAATCTAGTCATCCGGGGTTGCTAAATAAACTCAAGCAGAAATTGCGAACCTCCGCGAAATGATTGAAGCACCACGTCTTATATTGGAATACATGATTAGAATCTCGAATTCGGTTGCTTCACTGTTTTAACGCCGGTTGCGGAATATTGAGGTGATTCAAACTCCAATTATCGCAGGCTCTTGCAGGAGAGTGTAGAACACTTCGTGGATCATGCAATTAGGCCTCGATCGTTAATTCGGCGAATCATACACGTTCGTTTAATTATGAAAACCCTCTGCCCTGATATCATGGTTCTTCGTCAGCTAATTTCTGCTTTCTTAACAATAAATATAAATACTCCATGTAATTAAAACATCGTGATCATTATTATATCACGGCTGTACAAAGAACTGACTTTTACCTGTTACACAATGTTACATTATACTCATATTGTGTAGTAATTTTTTGTACATACATTGCATTGAATACGCCACATGTCATATTACACATTTAATATCAAGAATAACATACATCCAAACGCATAAGCACGGCTTACTCTTAATACGCACAATTATAACTATATGTATAATAATTTCCTAAAACGCCATTTACACCACACAATTTTCGTGCATGCAGAATGACTTGAGACGGCGCGAATGCGGTTTTGAATTTTCTCGTGCTATTTACTGTGTGTACAATTCGCGTCCCGGTGTAATTACTTGTGAGACTTTTTTCATTCATCCCACGGTCTGCTTATCTCAAATGACTATTGAAGCAGCAGAGTCACGCTCTATATAGAATACTTTCTATATCATTTTACGTCCGACGATCGCATCTCGACTTTATATAGCTGCGCGCAGCGTTAACCGCGTATTATATTGTATCAATGTGTACATATACATATATATACATATATATCTGCTACCGGGGCGTTAAGTATACACCATCAGCATACCTATAAAGGTACCCACCTACTTACACTCCAAAGATTTTCCGTAGTTTTCTATTCCGAAAGCGTTAAAATAATACTACGTATAATGTCGTAAATAACAGTTTACTCAAATTGCTTCTCTTATTATACATATGAGAATCATTGAGGAGCATCGATTTTACATTTCATGTATATATTGTACAAAACATTTCTCTATATTATGCATGTGCTAGTGATAATAATTCGCAAAAGAGAATGAATTGATTCTCACCCGGATACAAATTTACTGACATATTATGACAAAAAGAATTTCGACTCGTTGGTTTCTTCCCTTTTATTGCTTCTTTTAATGTTCTAATTCAATTTCGCGTTCAGGCTGCGAGTTGAATTGCTTCTCCGACAAATCAACACCTGCAAATTAAAGCGTTAATGACAAATGTTTCATTAGAAAGGAAGAAACGGCTTTCCATTTATTATTGTTCTCCCAAGTTTTGACTTGACACCTTGCTAAGCCTGCGCGAAAATCTATACTGCAGTACTGCAGTACCGAATATCATGTAAATTATTCAAGTCATTCGAAACAATTTCCCTAAAATAGTAGATAAAATTAGCGATTATACAAAATTTAAGAAACGGAGAGACGCGAGTATCTTTAAAAATATTTTTTCTTTGTTATTCTTTGCAAAATTTTCTTCAAACTTTTGTATTCCGTGATGTAAAGTATTATAAATCATGGCCATGGTCGATTTGCAATTATAAGACAGTAAAGAAATTTCCAAGGGAGATAATCGTCATTAACTATACGTTGATTATGTTCACAGTTTATCCGCAAAAGCAACAATACGCATACGCCGGTTATCCCCCGCCTGCCGCCTATCCAGGGCCGTATTATCACGGTTCCCAATACGGCCCGTACAACTACTGATCTCGTCGAGGAGTGAGAAGAGGGAAAGAAAGAGCGGAAAATGGAATTCGAGAAAATGGTTGAAAATTAAATTAAATTCTACAAGGAATTTAACGGAGCGGCGATAAATTACCAATTAGGCTATTCATTCGTATGAATTCTGGAAATGGAATTTGTATTGCAATAATATTATTTGTTATCTATATTTAGTTATCATACATTATAGTGTGTATGTGCGAGTTACGCAGTGCTGCCGAGGTGTGCATATTATATGCATATATATATATGTATAATACCCGAACTAGGCCCAGTATAGTTTATTTATAAACGATTATAATTCGATCACAGGTTATTATATAAATGTAATTACTCTCTTTTTATATTAGAACGTGCGAGTTTTTCACGATAGGAAATTATTACGCAAATAGATACGTTAGTTCGCCGTAATCGAATGGACTGAATTGAAGTTAGATGCCGCTCTCCGTTATAACGGGCCTAATTCTTTGGGTTTATGGTTTTGTTTTATTTTTTTTTTACCGTTCATTTTTACTATTTTTTTTTTATTTTGTTTTTTTTTATCAATATTATGATTTCTGATTATCATAATTTATATATGTATACATATATATATATATAGAACGAATGATTATAAATACTTATTATTATCATAAACATCGAACTAATTAACCACGCGAAGGTTGCTCAAATTCTGTAATAAATGGTATCGAAGTATATGTATAGTAATATACAACATACTGTTTGGTATTTTATTCTTCATAATTGTATGTTATAATCAATGCTGCATGCAGTGGTAATGACAATTTCCGAAATAGATTCATTATTTTAACGCAAACGTATAATAATAAAAGCGAGTGTAATCTTGGAATATATACGTAGTAATCTACGTCATCTCCCCCCCCCCCCCCCCCCACCCCTTTTTACATCACTACAGAGTTTTTTTTATATTTCAAAACTCTATAACGAATCATGCCTGGTTCATGACACTTTTGTAAAACGATTTGTACTTAATTATAATGATTTTTAAAATTATTTGTAATATTGTTATTGGAAAAAGTAAAGGAAACAATGTGTAAATTGTAAATTTATGACGATTTAGTAATAATAATAGTTATACCATCATCGATATTAATAAACTGGAATAAAATAAGTTTTTATCATCGTATAACATGTACGATAATTTACCTGCTGTTGCGCATAATTCAAATTAGATCGTCCTATCAATGATTAAAATAACTTTGCCGTGCTCTATCTCGAAAGAAACTGACTTGAAGAAAAAAAACGTGCATCGATTTGTCCATTTTCATATCACTGTTCTATGTATAACCGCTTCAGTTTATATCATATCCTGCAAAACAGTTTTAACGAGTTGGTGTTAATTTTTTTTTACATCCTGTACCACTGACAATTGCAAAGAAATCTGGATTGAAAGCGACATAATTGTGTATTGCCATTATATTCCGGTGATTAATAAATAATTGTAGTCCGGAATAACGAATGAGGTTGAAGTTAGTAACGTTGTTACTTTAACGATGCACGTTTAGGAAACATTATTGTTTCGATTTTCAGGATTTTCTGAAATTCAGCTAGTAAATCGTAACAAAAAAATTTTCATGTTCATATTTCGATAAGCCAACTCCTTGAAAATCGTTCTAAAATTGTGCAACAACGATTTTTTCCATCATGTTTCGTTATAGTGACGTTATTTTAACGTCAGCCTTGTATAAATAACGAAATGACAAGCAAGCGATATTGTCTTCTCCAATTGTGACAATGTTTTTTTTTATTTTTTTAACTATAATGCCATTTTATTTTGTTCCAATGGTATTCGATGTTTCTTCATTCTTTTTAATTGTGCAAACACGTTCCAAGTGAAATATAAGTGAAATTAATCAAGATCGCAAATTTATCACTGACTACATCGCATCTCGAATGCTGCCGCAGATGATGCTGTATAATTTCTCTATTCAATAAAATACTCAATTGATTATTTACATTATTGGTTAACTTTCACCAACAAACCGTTTCTAATAATACCAATAATAAGAACAATAATACAAGATAATTATTACAATCGTTGTATACGTCCATAATATAAATTGTTGGTGAAAGTTGACGCGAAAATTTTACGACGTATAGGAGATGCGAAGTAAATTGGATGAATAGAAAGAAAAAAATAAGGATTGTAAAAAATTCGCACAATGTTCGCAAATTCTCCACAGCGGTAGTTCCCGTCGACGACGCTTCGTTCTCCGTAAAATCGTTCTCTAAACCCCGGGGGAAATACGGCCTGACTACGACCTTGATAATATGGCCGCGAGCTCGCGGCTGCATGTGGATTGTGGCATGACTTTTCCGTGATAATCAGTTTGGCCGCGGCTTCGCAGAAGGTATGACCATGTTGAAGTTTCCGCTGAACGTGATTAAGATTTTGCTGCTCACTGGCTACGCGGCAGCTCTCAATAAATCGCTGTTGACGAACCAGAAGGTGAGTAAGAAAATTGTTTGCACACACGTAAACGTCACAGAGAAACGATTCAAATACGCTCGTAAAAGTCAGCCACACACCAGCACGCAAACTTAACGAGTGAAAGGCATGTGTAATAATCGCTACCGCTATTCGAGGATATACGCAACGAAGGCGCAATTTATTTCGCTCGACAAACAATTGCTGGTCAAAATTTACGATACTTTCTTACTCTGGTTGACGCTAGACTTTTCTTTACTCACATTGATCAACCAGGGTCGAATTTGAGCGACGCGCGTTACGTGAAATTACAACTTGTGCGCAAGATGAAGCTTTGAACTTTAAAGGTCCCGGTTCGAAGGCAATCGTATAGGTATACTTATTATGGCAGCGATGCGCGACATGTTATATTTGACAAGATTGAAGGTAGTAACGTTATCGTAACGAAAGATTGGGGAAAATATCCAGATTTTCTTAATTTCAGAATGATTTTTAAGGAACTAAGATTTCCATGTATGAGTGTATTTTGTTTTATTATGATTTCCTGAATTTCAGATGATTCCAAAATCGCGAAATAACGGCTTTTCCCCGGCATGAATCGTTACGATAACGTTACTAACTTCAATACGATCATATTTGAAAGTTGAACCCTTAATTTCAGCTTCACCATGCTCCGAAATACTTCAATGATGAGAATTTGCTCAGACTCGCCGACATGTCGGACGTCGATCACATCAACGAAATATTGGATAATATATGCATAAAGAGAGTCGTCTCAACTCGGGGCCATCAGAGAGTGAAAAACGTGAGTGTGAATCCCCTCTCATACTTGAAGTTGGAAGACGTCGAGCGCGTTTGGCGCTTTATTCAAATTATATCAAATTACTGATCGTTTCAAAGTTTACTGCTGATTGTAAAACGAATTGTTCCTTTCCTTGTTTGTTCCAGTACATAATAAAATCCATGGAAAATCTCGGATGGTCAGTGGAAACGGACAAGTTCTTAGACAAGACGCCGAATTTCGGAAAATTGGAATTTGAAAATGTAATATCAAGACTGAACCCCAATGCCAGCAGGTACTTGGCACTCGCTTGCCATTTTGATTCAAAGTACACGAGAGAGGGGGACTTTGTTGGGGCTACGGACAGCGCTGTGCCGTGTGCGCAGATGATCAATTTGGCTAGTGTGATGAAGTCGTACTTGGATGATATAAAAAGGGTAATAACAGCCACTTGGCGTTATTCTTACACCAAAAAATTTTACAACAATATCGGTATGGTATACCTTTATTATATTTTCAGCAAGACATCAGTCTGATGTTTATATTTTTTGACGGCGAAGAGGCTTTCAAATCGTGGGGACCCACTGACTCCATTTACGGTGCTAGACATCTGGCTAAAAAATGGCAGAAGACACTGTACCCCCCTGGCAATACCGAGGGAATGACGGAACTCGATAGAATTGTAAGAATGAGATGAATAACCACGGACCAGTTGCAGTAATATTTTTTCTCGACCATTCAAAGATCAATATGCGCTGAATATAGCATTCAAAATCGTTTATGTATCTATATTGACAATTCTTAGCTAAGTCGATTGAATTTAATGATTTCAGGACGTTTTAGTACTTCTGGACTTAATAGGCGCCCCAGACCCGACGTTTTACAACTATTTTGAGAACACAGAAAAATGGTATGGGATGCTGATTAATGCGGAGAGAAAATTGGCAGCCATGCGAAGACTGGAAAAATATTCGTACGAAAATCCTGAGCAGACATATTTCCAGCCGTACTCAGTTCGGGCCAATATCGAAGATGATCATATTCCATTTTTAAAAAGAGGTGAGGAGAAAGATATGTTTTAATTCGATCAAGCTGCATTTGCTTAATCCAAAGGTTCTTTTTTTTTCAAAGTAATCAAACCAAGAATGGCGGTAGTGAAGTTAAAACAAATTTGTATCGTGTTTCGAAATGACAAATTTTTAGGTGTGCCGGTACTCCATTTAATTCCGTCGCCTTTCCCCTCTTTCTGGCACCAATCGGGGGACAACAGAGGTAACATAGATATGGCTGCGACAGAAAACATCAATAAGATCCTGAGGATATTTGTCGCGTCGTACCTTGGGATGGATGTTTAATACTGCGGTATCGAATGGCACCAGTACTCGAAATCATTCAACTGCTCAATGTGTAGTCAATTAGGTACATGAGAAGAAAAAAAAAAACTGAATTCTCTAACTCAATGTGAACTATTCGCCGACTTTATAAAGTATACTTGATATCAATTTTAAGATAAATATATTTGAAATGTCAACAAACTTGTGCACACTGCAGCATAACAGGTGTATTATTTATATATATTAACATTTATATATATATATATATATATATATATATATATATATAAATATAAATATAAATATATTATATATTTATTGAACATTTTTCTAATTACGTGAAAATTTTTTATTTTATTATCTTGTGATAAACGGAAAGCAGTTATATTATTCGTCGAAATATCCATTTTACCGCAGTACCTATGCGTAATTGAATTTTTAAGAGAAGCATAATAACTATTACACTATTGCAAAATACGAGACGTGAAGATAGGCAGATGTAAATGCAGAATTCGGTTAAACGTGTGTAACATTCTGTTTTTCATCTTTTTCCATTCAAAACCGGATTTTCTATGGTTGGGCTGAAAATAATTTATAACAGGGATTGTAGACATATCATTACAGGACTACTTAAGAGTAGCAATTTTATATTTGACAATTTTTCAAATGGTTGGTCTATCGATTAGTAGCTTTTGCATGAGCATATGAAATTAGTTTTGTCATGAATCTGAAAGTACAATTGTACGCTACCAAAATTTAACAACGCTTATTTATTGTTATTATAAATTAATTAATTTGAAAATGTGCATATGAAAAGATATTGTAAAATGGTCTGTTAAAACAAATATATCATATTTTGATGAAGAGTAGCTGATATGTCTGTTCATTACTCAGGTACATTTTTGTTATCGTGTAAAACTCAGGTAGCGGACTTATTAGAATGCCTATTATAGTCTACTGTAAAAAAAAACCGCTTACATTGATAAACTTGACGGAGGCTTGACAAAAAAGGTAGTAATTACTGGTCAACTAATTTGACAATGACTAAGACGGTAAGCGTAAGAATGAAAATAAACCTGCATATGTTGACCTGTGCAAAGCTTACTATTCTACCCGGGAGACAAGACCGAACTAAGATCGTTGCAGACTATTCCTCAAAACATATCTTGACTTCCTGATGCGTGATCGTAATCGGTAATGAGAATGCCTCTCGATCCTTCATGATCATTCGAACGCGGGATAAATGAGTATATTCTATTTGAAAATTCTTCTCTTCATTCCTCGGCAATCGTTTTTACCGGTCTTCTTTCCCGATCGCAAATCAAATTGTAGCGATTAAACGTGTAGAATCGCTTAAATACAAACGGCCGAACAAATGGTGCCGAGCACGTACAGAACGAACGGAAAGCGCGGGACACCTTTTTTTTTAGAATAACAATAGAAGAAAGACTGAACACCGATGCTATGAAGTCATAAATTTTCTAGAATTCATCTACCTAGTAAGTTAATTGAGAGTTCTTTTCGCGATCCCGGATTTGAACATGTTCGACAATAAGCCTGCATATGTTTTAAAATCAGGATTTCGGATCAAAAGATTCTGTCACAGCCAATAATGACGGCAAAGCAGCTAATAGATGGATTAACATGACGCAGTCGTAATTTTGAAAATTCGTTCGATTTGGTCAGGGCGGGGATGTTGAATGAACCCGTTTACAGGTGGCAGTAGCTACAAAATAGATATATACGCATATACACATATAAAAAGGCCGGATTGAACTGTAACTTGTAACACCCGCCAATTACGTGCTCCGATCGCACAGTTTGTTGGATCACGTCTCGTTTATGAAAGAATGTTGCTTTGGGCACGTAAATTGACACATGTACATACATACATCGCATGCCGGAGAAAACGCGTTTGTCCACGAAATGTCCCGTTACCCTGACAATCTGACTAGAATGAAAGGCGTGCATCGTTTCGTGAATGTATATATTGTCATTTGTTAATTGATTTGCTATGCTCGAATGTCGACGCATTGTGTGCAATGCCATTGGTTTATAGGTATAGTACCTATACTGACTGCATACATACAATACGCGTAACACCAACAGTTTGTAGCGTTCGTGGAATATGTATGCATGTATGTAAGTACAACACATTGCAGAGAGAAATACATTGTACGTATTGTACATACAATACGCACAAAACGAGCCGAGCCACACGCTGAGTACACACGCTACAGGTTTCAAATGTTCGAGGTCATTGTTCGAGTGAATTCGGCCACAGCTCCGAACCCTGCCGATGTTGGGCGTTGAGCATAACGTTGCGGTCCCGTGACGTCACGCCGACCGAGCCGAGAAGAGCCGACCGTTTGGCGATTGGACGACCCGACACACGAAGTGACGAACACGAACGACGCGATCAAGAGTCGTGGAATGACTTACCGCCCCGCTTCGTCGAGATTTTACGTGCTTTTACGTGAATTTCTCTCGTGAAATTAGCGAAAATCTCTGATAGAAAAAGGTAAGAGGTGCCCGCGAGTGTTTTCGCTCAATTTTTTCACCCATTGTACGATATTTTTCGGTATATACGGTGCAGGCGAGTGACACACGGCGATATAGGCGTGTGTAGGACGTGGGAGCCGAACACACTGACAATAAACAGGCATTCAGGAGTTGCACTAGCCTCGTTCGGCGTTCATTCAAGAATGTTTTAATTGAGCTAATAGTGAGATATCGTAACATTGCAATCGTTATAGCGTAAATGTGAATTGTTGTGTACGTTTTCTTTTTCTTTTTTTCATTACCATCTCGCAGAAATATGTTGAAGTTTATCAGAGGGAAGGGTCAGCAACCCACAGCTGAGCGTCAGAAGTTGCAAAAGGACCTTTTCGCTTTCCGGAAGGTAAGTAGAACATAAACATTAATTAACAACTATTCATCCGATCAACAATATCGGAAGCACTCGTTTCATCATTAATTTCTATCGCGAACTAATCAACCCCGTACCAAATTCACACGTGTTTTAAACTTCGTTGCGAGTTTATCAAATAATGGAACTTCATTTGTAATTTAAATACCGTCTGGCGATAATTGGCTATAGCTTTTATTATTTGTTCTTAAACCCTTATATCACCAAATGTTCATATTCAAATATACTACGGTAATGAAAAAATAATGAAATTAACTTGATATGTTAATTTTATTTCATACTCTTATCCATGCCTAATGCGGTTATTTGCAGTTTGCGATTAGTTACAGTTTTGATTAAAAGATAAGTCGGTAGGTGTGCGTGAACCATGATGTGGCCTAGAGATAACAAACGCTAGTTTTTAATACCGTATCGCCTTTTCTTCTGCAATATTCTAAGTTGATGCAATTCATTTGTTATAATCGTAACTAGCAAGATTTAATGCAATAAACGATGGTTCATTTATACCTATCGGCAGTTGGTGGATATCTATCTTATCGTAAAACTCTGTTTAAAAACAGTGATAAGAGATGCCCTGCCCTTAAAACTAATATTTACTCGCATACATACGTATTTGTATCTAGTGTCTATGTATAGAGCGTTGCCATACATAAAGAAATAACTCCCTTTTTTTGTTTTTTTCAAACCATTGCCTATAGCTAGTTTCATTCAGTTATGCTTGTGTTGATGTTCAACAGTTCAATGTTCAACAGTTTTTAATTTTTCTTATAATTTTTGATGTAAGAATTGATGAAGGGGAAAGATTTTTCGAAATACATTTTGACATTGATACATGTGATACACGAGATATTGCTAAACTGATATATTAATTCGTGTTCCGATTTCTTATCTCTTGTATACACTTCGATACATGACTCACAAAATCTATTATCTATAATATATAAATTGATCACTCGTATTTTCTTGGGTAACAGAAAAGTGCTGATATTGTACGTACGATGCATTTTGGTATACACACACTGATATAACAATTAATAATCCGGAATGGAGCATGTTAAATATTTTATTTATTTATTGCCAATGAAAACGAGTCCAGGAAAGAATTTCATCTGTATGAATTTGCAGCGCAATTTGTAACATTCTGTGCAATTTCAGACTGATTGGAGTGATGTAAGAAGCAGTTTTATATTGTGGAATGTCACTTGTAAAAATAGAATCATTTATTATTCCATTTGTCTCCAATATTTAATCAGAGCCACTTAAAAGTAATTAAGCTCGTTAGATCGGGTCGTTTTTCAAATTGTGTGCGATAAGTCTGTTCAAACTATTACTCTGATCTGTTCAAACCAACTTGATTAACTATTCTGCATAGCAAATGAGTTGAGAAGAAATGTGTGTGTATTTTTTTTCTTCTCATATTGACAAACAGCATATGAAAAACAGAGATAGCGAGAAAGAGTGAAAAAGTAAGATGACATATATAAACAGGTCTCGTGGTATTTAAGTTGTCAAAATATGAGTCATCCTCTTCTCAGATTACTCATAGGAAGAGGCGCACATGTTAATCAAAATATGTTTTTTTTTTTCAGTCAATTAATCTTGTTATCCTATATTGATCAGACTTTTCAGCCCAACAGGTAAAATCGGATGCTGATTTTTGTTGTCATAATATTCATTATTTTTGCAGACAATACAGCATGGATTTCCTAATAAGCCCACTGCATTCGCATGGGATTACAGTTTACGACTAATGATCATCGGCACAGCTTCTGGAGCCATCAAAGTGTATCCTTTTCTATTGATGGATGAGAGAAATTCAATTACTCGCAAACCCCATCACTGTTTGTTCTGATAGTGTGTTACAAAAAAGTTTAAATAGAAAAAACATCATGTGATGAATCAGCGGTGAATATGTTACCATTCCAAGATACCGGACGCCCTCGCATAGCTTTAGGTACCTGTGCCAGCATTGCGATCAGGTATTATAAAACCAACACTCTAATGTGTTCACTTTTCTGGGAAATATTTTATCAGCTGTGGTGAAAAATCCATTGGTAGCATTTAACGTGGATACAATCTCTATTAGGTAGGAGTATATATTTTCCTTAACCGATACCTGTGATATAAAATCACAGTTTTGGAAGACCCGGTGTGGAATTTTACGGACAACATACAACGGAAAGCGGTGAAAATGCAGTCACCAAAATCATTGCTATACCAAACGAGGTGAGAACAATGGTCCTCTTTTATAGTTTTGTGATTAAATTTTTTTTTTTCACGCTTTGGTAAAGGCATCCATCAAAAATGGAAAAAACAAAAAACTGCCTGCATGACACTGCTATAAATTAAGTAACCCAAGGGAATGAAAATAAACTTTAATTTCTGTTGACGACTATACAGAGAAGTAAAAGCATAAAGCTGTGAAGTGTTATTATAAAAGTCATACACGTGCACCGAGGTAATCTGACACCTTCTTGCACTCACGATCACCACAAAATGTTACATAAGCCGTTAATGTGTAGGGGTGGTTTACATATATGCTATTCCTGTACCGTACCATCTAGACAAATCTTTCTTATTACTTGTAACTTTACTTGTAATAATTAATTGTTAGCGAGCTTTGTGTTTGAACAATTGATGAATGGCAACATGCTGAAGTTACTAACGTTATTCTAACGATTCATTTTGTAGAACCATTTTTTTCGCGACTTTCGAATTGTTTGAAATACAGCAAATCGTAATAAAACATATCACACTCATATTTTCAAATATAAGTTTCTTCGAAGGGATTGAAAACTGGAAAATAGTGAATTTCTATCCAATGTTTTGTTATAATAATGTTACTACCTTCAACTTTGTTAATTGGTTGCTATTGCAGAAATGGAAAAATTTTTGAAATTATTTTTTAGGGACGTGTTGTATCGCTTTGCGACGACAACTCTCTACACCTGTGGGAGATCAATGAGAGTTCTTTGGTTGAAACAAAATCACTTTCCCTTGAAGGAAAGTTGAAAAAAATCTCTGCAATGTGTTTGGAATCCAACGGGGATCATCTATTACTAGGGACAGAAGGAGGAAATATTTATCTATTGAATCTAAAGTCATTTACAGTTTCTGATAATATCATTTATCAGGATGTTGTGATGCAAAAGTGAGTAGTGTATCTAGTACTAATTACTGGAAGTTATAAGGAGTTACTAAACCTTGAAGAGTTAAACAAATGACTCGTATTTGCAAAATAGATTATGATCATGATCCCGAATATTTCCGTTTTAATTACATGAATACTGGAATAAAAATTGCATAAAATTCACGCAGTGTCCCGGAGGATTACAAAATAAATCCTGGAGCAGTGGAGGCCATAGCCGAGCAACCTGGACATCCAGATAATATTTTAATTGGATACAATCGTGGGCTCATGGTTTTGTGGAACAAAGCTACACCCGGAGCCCAACAGGTGAGTTGAGAGTATGATCAAAATTAAGTAATACACCCTATTGTTAATCTATTAACTATTTGTTGCGTCAAGCTTTCTTATTTCAATTGAATAATAATTGTCCGCCACAATCAGAATTCTTATATTATCAAATACCAGTAGTTTTTTATTTTTTATTTTCAATTTCATTTGCTGCGTGTATTCTGTAGTTTCGTAAATATAATTGAATATCTTGGTGCGAAAACTCGTGTTTAACTTTAAACCATGAAGTATACTCAAGTGATAAAAAAATTTTATATGTTGTACCAGCATTCTCTTAAATTTAATTTTCACAATTGTCACTACATTGAGACTTTGGAGCTAAAATATAGAACTGTAATGACCGTTCAGAGTTGGATATTATACAGTGTATGCATCGAGTAGGTGGCTGAAGATTAGCTACGTAAATCGATTGTGCAAAGTTAGTTTTCGTTTAGTGCTGGCGACGCATTTTCTGACTGTTGTTTGTGTCTTTCGTGGTTTCGGTGAACGTGTGCAGCTGATGGGTTTATTTTCGCGTGCGCAGACATTCGTCTCCACCCAACAGCTGGAATCTATCTACTGGGTTTCCGAGACTCGTTTTGTATCTTCACACAATGATGGTTCGTACGCATTTTGGGGAGCTGGGAACGACACTGTGCCTGAATCCACAACCCTCTATGGACCATTTCCGTGTAAGGCTGTCTCCAAAATTCTGGCTCATCCGATAAGCGAGTAAGTGTAGCAACAAGTAAAGAATAATCCAAAATGTAACTAGATGTAAATTTTTTTTCTCAAGGTTCGGGGCAAATAGTTAATTTTGTTTTAAGAGACAAAAAAAAAATTGTGTTTTCAGCGACGAAGAAATTATTTTATTCTCTGGCGGAATGCCAAGAGCAAGCTACGGGGATCGGCACACTATCACGGCTATGACCAAAGAAAAACACGTCGTTTTTGATTTCACCTCAAAAGTTATCGACTTTTTCACTGTCATGCCGAAGGAGGAAGAAGATGGTAAAAGTGCTCTTCAAACACCGGAGGCTTTGATTGTTTTAGCCGAAGAAGAACTTGTTGCTATAGATCTGACAAATCCGGACTGGAAAATGATGGCATTACCATATTTGGTATCTTTACATGCGAGCGCGGTATAAAAATATTCTCTCGTTATTGAAGTATTCTGTATCAATAAACAATAATTATCAGCTTTAAAATCAACAACATTTCTGTACTATTCAGGTGACATGTTCTCAACATATTCCAAACGTCCCCCAAAATTTGTGGGAGTCAATCACTGCAGCTGGTAAAGCGCAAACTGAGCATTTATATTCTGATAAATCATGGCCCATCGACGGTGGTCTTATATTGACTGCAAACCCAGCGAATAAAAACACACCAGTTAACAACGAGCTTCTGTTGACTGGACATGAAGATGGGACAGTAAGATTTTGGAATGCATCAGACGTCGCTCTTACCCCGCTATACAAATACAATTCGTCCGTTTTATTCACTGGAGAGCATCTTGATGTGCTGGAACAGCCACCAGAGGATGAGGAAGATGAATGGCCGCCATTTAGAAAAGTTGGAACATTCGATCCATACTCGGATGATCCTCGTTTAGCAGTGAAAAAAGTATTGCTCTGTCCACTCTCTTCAACGCTAGTCGTTGCTGGTACTGCGGGGCACGTTATTACTGCCGTCATATCGTCAGAACCTATCAACAAGGAAATTAAAGCCGTCACAATGAATATAGTCAATGATAGAGACGGCTTTGTTTGGAAGGGACACGATCAGCTTCCTGCCAGATCGACCAGCATATCATTTGGCGTTGGCTTTCAACCGCAAAGTTTACTACAGCTTCATCCACCCGCAGCCATTACTGCACTAGCTTTACACAGTGAATGGGGACTCCTGGCTGCTGGAACTGCGCATGGCTTAGCTGTGTTTGATTATACAAGAGCGAAAACGGTCAGCGTCAAGTGCACCTTGAATCCAAATGGTATGTCGGTAGTTTCGAGCTATACATTCTACAATATTTTAGGAATTGAAAGATTGCAGAGGTAGAAATCTGTTGTACAATTCCGAATTTTGAATACAGATTTGTCTGGAGCTGGAGATACACCAATTTCACGGCGGAAATCGTTCAAAAAATCACTTAGAGAGTCATTTAGAAGACTGAGGAAAGGAAGATCACAACGGCGCACTAATGCCAGTAGCCCAACGAGAAACACTGTGCCGGAGAAAAAAAAAGACCCGTAAGTTTTGCGGTAATTGAAGTTGCTTCTAAACGTGGAATAATGGTTAAAACGTGGAAAGACATGGTTATTCATTCTTTGTTCATCCAGGCCAAGTCAGGCATCCACTCCAGCTGGAGACCTTTCTCCCATCGAAGCTAAACCCGTTGAAAGACAAGTGGAAGCAAGGCCTACAGACGACTCCCTAGGCTCGATGGTGCGGTGCTTGTATTTTGCACGCAGCTACATAATCAGTAGTAAGTATTTTGTAATTTTATAAGATGTGGATTTTATTGTTTTTCATTGATGGTTCGGGGTAAAATTGTCTTGATAATTTTTCAGTGCAAAATACGACTCCGACTCTTTGGGCCGGTACAAATAATGGAACAGTGTACGTTTTTACACTAGCCATTCCTGCGGGCGCAAGGCGAACCGAAGAGGATATCAATTGTACACTTGGCAAAGAAATACAGCTGAAACATCGAGCACCTGTCATTGCAATAACTATTCTTGATGGCTCTAGCATACCATTACCCGAACCTTTGGAAGCAGAAAAAGGAGTGGCTCCTGGTCCTGATATGTCGTCCCCACACAGAGTAGTGATTGCAAGCGAAGAACAATTCAAAATCTTCAATTTACCGTCCCTGAAACCGTTCTGCAAGTACAAATTAACTGCACATGAAGGATCTCGGGTTCGGAAAACGGGATTCGCCAAGTTTACGTGCTCGTTAGAACCTGCAGGCGTTCATGAGGAAACTTGTTTGCTTTGTCTCACAAATCTAGGAGACTGCCTTTTACTAAGTATCCCAGAACTCCGAAGACAGTTGAATGCAGCCGCGATCAAGAGAGAAGACATCAAGTACGTCATATTATCGACTAAAAAATTTCATGGGAATAATGTTTTTGTTTTTCATTCTTCTTGAAGTGCATCTACGTTTTTGAGTGGAAATGAATTATTTGTTTTAGTGGTATTTCTTCACTGACATTTACGAAGGCTGGACAGGCACTGTATCTTCACTCCAGCTCGGAACTGCAGCGAATTTCGCTGTCTGCAACTCGAGTCACAAAAGCTCAGTGCGTTTTGAATCTACCCCCAAATGCCAGAGCTACTGATGAACCGACAGGCGAAGTTCGGGAAGAAGGAAGGATAGAGGGAACTGCGGAGAACGAAGGAGAATTGCAAGGTAGTCAACCTGTGCCAGCACCTCGAACCATGTCAGAAAATGGTACTTTGGTATCCAGTAAGTACGAAGTTTTAACGTGATTATATTACAGAGGCTCAAAATATTGCCCTGAAGAAGTGTTGTTTCTACTGCTCAAGACGCGACATGAATAATTTATATAAACATAATATAAACTTATTGTGATAGGTTTGGTATAAATAACGTAATACTTGGCCAGTCTCAAACTGCATACTTGTGTATATTTGTGCTTTCCTGTGTGTCATCATGTTTCAACTAATTCTGTAGATCAGTTCTGAAATTGTTACATAACAATACTCATTAATTCTTCATAACGATTGATCCGATTAACACAACATCTTGTCATTGATCTGCGTTTTTTACACCCATTACATATCTACGTCTGCTCCCAATTTGTGCCCCTGTTCCGAATTGTTACGCATATATTTTAGCTGGAACAGAGTCTCCAAAAGAACCATCTCTTCGACCAGCTGCCAGCACTACTGAGGTCAATGGAGATGACGATCGCAACGATTTAAGTTCAATTGGAGACATAACAATTGACAGTGTCAAGGACCATTTGCTGTAAGTCTTTTCTTGTGAGTAATATACACCTTTTGTGTAGATGATTCAGATGCTGCATTACAGATTGAATGTACAATCTTATATACTTTCAACGTTCTAGCGTTGGACTAGACTAATGCGCTTTTTACATAGGAAAAATAAATTCCAGTTGCTTATTCTTCTCAGTTTCTTTTTCTTCACGTTTCATACTCTTAAATATGTTTGCTTCAATTACCTGTACAGTATTGTTTGATGTTTCAAAAATATCATAGTTCCGATATTAATGAAAAAAATATTTAAACGGTAGTTGGTAATTTGGTGATTTTCATACCTGAAGTACAGTTAAGTTTATGTATTATTATTATTCCTTTATTACCGTGAATTCTCTTTGGTTGCAAAGCTAATCGTTATACTTTTGTTTGCTTGCCATCTCCTGGCAGTAACAGTTCCCTTTTCAGAAATGCAACATCTTCAGAAGAGCTGCATAGCAGATTAGCTGGCTTAAAAATGGAAGTTACTTCTCGCACTTCGGAAATATCGACTCAGAATCAGTCGTTAGTGGTTAAAACTACTACAGTCATTACTCAAGCTCCTAGCAATGGAACTAGTAATGGCGATATCGAAGCAAGTCCAACAAATGATTTGCAACAGCTTAACAGTGAGTTATGAAGAATTGCTGATTGATTCACCTATTTACATAGTTACATTTTTTTTTGTCATTTCATGGGTCGTTAATAATCATTTTATGGATCTTTCCATCTACAGTTTTATTTGGATACCATTGATTTAATTTTTTTCTTTTTGTCTATTGGTAATTGTTTTTCAGGTGATAAAAGTTTTGTAATATAATTTATATCATTTTTTTAACGTTGATTGATTTTGAACGCTTTTACTGTTTTTTTATGTGCCGTATTGGTTATTGTTTTCGTCCTAATGTTGCCTAGGCACCACCGTAGAGAGAGAAATTGCAAGCGGGACTGAGACTACTACAACACATGCAACGATTACACTTCCCCCAAATGTCGAGGTCAGCAATACAACAAAGTTTGGAAAAAAAGAAACGAATCATTGAATGAAATGTTCTCTATTCTAATACGTTTGTTTTAACATGTTACGTTATGTTATTCTGCTTTATCCTTTCATTCTTCTTTTAACATTACTAACACCTAAAATGCTGAATAATAGAGAGAATTCATATTATGGACGACAAATTCTTTAGTCGGCTAATAACTGTCAACACTCATCAGATATTACCCAATTACTTGACCGACTCCCAAGATCTTTAAAAATTATTTTTACTACATTTTGAAAAACATCTAATTGGTGTCTGTGTATAACTGAAGGCAGATTACTATTTACCGTAGTTGATTTTGGAAAAATTTTATATATACATCTCAAATACCACTTTTTACAGAGTACGTTGTTTTCCCTTACAGATTAGCGCAGCAGACTTGGCTAATCTTGAAGTAACCACGACAACAGTAACAACTGAAAATTCCAAGGCACCACTAGCAAGACCCGAAGAAGTAGGATCTTAGAGCTCATGACTGTTGTCCTATAGTTGATGAAAGATTGGAACATACAGACAAGCGATTATAAGTTTGATATGCTAATCGATGAATCATAATCTTGTACACAGCAGCTAGCTTAAATTCATACATATACATATTATACAATTATCGGAGATTTTTTAACCTTTAGAGAGTCGGCCTGGCTCCTTTCGGAGCCAGCAGGTACCTCGGAAACTACCGGACGTGTTGACTATTTATGCATATAAAGCTTACCTCAAAAAAACATCTGAAGTGAAGGGAAAAATGTTGGCCCTCTAAAGGCTAAAAATCTAGGCTATATTCAACATTGACGTTATTTTAAAAATTTTTTTTTTATAAGGTAAAGTATGTTTCGAAAGAGTTCTCTGTACAACAGTAGTGTACAGCTTTGGGGGCTGAGGTCTACAGATATGTTAGTAGGTATACATTATCCTACCATTATCATTTTCACTTTCGTTACAATAATATTCCCAAAATGTGCAACAACGGATAGTACTTCTTAATTTGAGTTTGTATAAAACGTAATTCTAATCTTATGTTCATTGGGCATATATACTTTTTTGAAATTTGCCTATTTGAAAATATAAGAAAGATACAAACCTAGACATTTTTCACCAGTTGTCTTCTCTCTGTTATGCTGTTGTTGTACTTAATACTAGAATACAACTGCTATCCCGTTATTTCAACTGATTTGTAACGTATGATTGGTTAACTGGGAAAAGAAATTTATTGCAATCAGTCGGTCTATTTCAAACGTTATCTCATCAATCACGATCAAACAAAAACATGGCGGATTGTATTATTTTTTTTTTTTAAATCTAAAATGAAGCGTTGTGGTACAGGCATTTTATAATTCACAATTCAGTGTCCAAGAATTTTGATTGTGCATTGGGTTCGGCACGAAATAAACTTATCACACCGGTTGGCCTAAGCAAGAATTGAACTATCGAAAATCTTAGTAATTCATCACCTCCATTTGATTTATTCAATTATCACAACCCCTAGTAATAAAATAGATTTAATAACGTGATCATTTCAAGTCGCAGTGATTAGTGACTAGAAGCAAAGCAAAATTTTCTTATGAGAATTTAATAACTTTGTGTTTCTTCATAATTGAATAATAAATGTAGTGCGAAATGAACTGAATAATAGAACGCAAAAATGTAAAAACACAGTGTTTTAATTGTATTTGAATTTTCAAAACACTGAACCATGGAATGAATATACATCACAGATTGTGAGAATGGCAGCCATATCGTAGAATTAATAAGATTAATGATAATAGTAATTTTAATAAGAATGATTACATTTTTTCTGGAGTGACAATGCGACTTAAACCGTCTGCAGTATTCTAAATGTTTCAATTATATTTTAAGCTTTGATGTTTTAAAGTAAAAAAATTACTTGTGGAATTGATAATATAAATAAAAGGTAGCGACTTAATAGTAAAATATAGGTGTATATATATGTGTGTATATATATATACATATATATACATATGTGCATACATATATATACAAACACATACACATACATACATAAATATATTTTTTTTTCCCAATATGAACATGAGGGATATTGACTTTTAACACGAGCAGCAACATACACATTAAAAATATATTTTTTATCGATGTTGTTTAATCTTTAAGTTTTCACCCTAGTTCATGAAAGTAAATTTTTTTGATTGGCATATGAATACTTTTTCTTTTTTTTGTAGCCCTAGGTATATAGACACATTATATATAGTAAAGATTATATGTTTACATGCCAATACTACTTTCAGTTTGTCAATGTTGAAATTAACCATCTTCTGAATTTGTGTTCATACTATGTAGAAAACTAGAGTTTTGACATTATTGTTATCCAGCTAAGTGAGCAAGAAATTGTTGTTATTATAATTTTTAATAAGAATCCAATTTATCGTTATACTAATGTTTTGGTATAATTATATTCTATATTTGGTGGAGGACACAGCATATTAACTTTTAACTTTTTATTTCGAATGTTATATCTAATGGATGCTCACTGAATCGTACCTAAAACTAATTCTCCGTTTTTTATTCATTCAACTGTTATTCTCAATTTTTACGGCACACAAGATATTCTGGGCAGATGAAATTTCATCAATTATCGATTTCAATAGGCCGTGTCCGGTATCGCTTATACTTTGAATAACATAATTCTCTAGAAGACCAAGATCGTACATTTGAGATAAAAGTATAGCGCTCATTCTACAAGAAGCAAAATTAAAAGTAATTATTTATAAAAAAAAAAAAAAAAAATGAATATCCCCCCTGCTTTATAAGAATACAGATAAGTATGTTGCCAATTATTTGTGCGTCTGATCGACAAACTTTCTACCCCTCTGTTTTTGAGTTTGACGGAAAGTAATTCTGTTTATAAGTACCATTTTTTGATAATACGAAGAATTTACGTGGGGCCTTTGTAGATAGATTTTAATTATGTATCTAATTATCTTTAACTGTATACTTAATAATTAAGCAACTGATTCATAATTACTGTTATCGTACATACTGCAATTAGTGGTAAAAGAGAAGGAATAATTCTGTATTACTAATTTTAATAGGAATTTCATAACTATTCAAAAAGTGTTACTTGACAGTTTATTCGCAATTTAAAATATATAGCATATAGCAGTTTCGCTTAACTATGTAAGCCAGTGATTGTTAATCGTAGTTAGGAATATACATTTAAATTTTCTAACTAAACCCGAATTTCGGAAATTAACTTTCAAATCGCATTTTTGACTACAATTCATCATTCGATGTCACAAAATTCAGTCAGTTCTACTCAGGCTGATTCAAAGCTTGCGTGAGCAAAGAAATTAACATGACACTGCCTAAAGGCTAAGTTCTCATTCACGTTTCAGTATGAGGATCAAAAAACAATAACTGTACAATTTTCCATTATAACTACTCCCAAATTAGTTCACTGCAGTGAAAATTAACAAATTTTTCATTGAATTTTTCTACAGCTTAGGTATCTCTTACTGTCTACATCACTTATATTTCTATAACAATAAATGCCTTTTCAAAAAAATTCCAGTGTATATCAATTTAATATACATCTTCATGGATCCTAAAAGAGAGAGAGTTGGGGCGAATTTCAAAAAAAAAACCTTTATGAGTAGCGAATTTAAGGATTTCAATCGAAGTAATTGTGGTGATGCAAAATTGAATTGCATTGGATGGTTATGTTTTGCTCGCTAATTTACATTAATGTTGTACAACAACTATGTGTTAGGGTAAGTGGAAATTTTGTCAGCGTTCTGGTAAAGTTGACAAAAAAAGAATGTAAGATAGTGAAAATGTATGGGGAAATTAATGTAACGAAGTGCGCATATTTTCATTTGCATTTTGCGGCATATGCAGCTGCACCGCATCACGCATACTAGATGCGAACCTATGCGGCAATTCACCGTACTAGGCGAGGGAAGTGGAAGAGAGCGAGAGCCCGATCCATGTAGCTGTTGCGTATCTTGGTGTTGACGGTTGAGTCGTGTCTGTGGCAGGTCCGTGTGTCACCGTTAGCGGATGCGTTGAGACAGGCCATGAAAAATCCATTTAATCCGCGCTTCACGTCAAGAATTACGATTTTCTGACGCGCGTATCGTATTTCTGAGATCCCGATACTTTATTTGCGTGCTCAATTGATGTGCAATAGTGACGACTGATGCCCGCAAGGCGGGGCGAGAATTCCTCTTTGTGTCGAAGAAGTAGTCCCCCGTCCAGGCAGGCTAACAGCGAAAAGATGCCCCGTCCACAAATATCAAACATGGAGGCTCCGACAATGTAACGAAAATTCCTTTAAACCGCGTTGTGTTTCGTGAGTTTTGAGTAGTCGTTACCTCGGTCAAAACAAAAATGGAGCTACGCGTAGGGAACAAGTATAGGCTCGGGCGGAAAATCGGGAGCGGTTCCTTCGGTGATATTTATCTAGGTAACTATGAAAAAAACAATTTCACAATTGTACCACGGATCGTCGTACCGATATTCTATGCACAAACAAAATATATTCATTCCCCGCCAAACTGGGCATCAATGTTAAGCTTAGGGTATCTTCAACTTGAGAGTTGAACTTTGCATCTTTCACCGCTCATTTTTACACAGAGTTTAATTATTCGTCAAAGTGGCATACGTTTATTCGCTTTGATTTTCACCAAATCGTCCTTCTTTTAACAGGGACGAACATTTCCACGGGTGAGGAAGTCGCCATAAAGCTAGAATGCATAAAAACAAGGCATCCCCAGCTCCATATAGAGTCGAAATTTTACAAAATGATGCAAGGTGGTGGTGAGTATGGATTTATCAACCCAATTGTTCATTCTTCGACAGGTTAACAAGCATTTTTTCTTAAGCAAAAAAATCCTTAGACTGTCAAAGTGCTTTGTTTGTTTGCTTCACCACAGCTGGTCCTCCAGGCGCTGCCCCTTCTCCTCGATACAATGCCACAAATATATTTCCTGCATTTTCATGCACATTTTATTTATAGAATCTAACCAAAGGAATCCATTTTTCATTCAAAACAATTATTTGTATCTTCTATTCGATTTGGTTTAGAATTCATTTCAAATCGTCATTGTATCACTTTCATCATCAATCTTCAACGAATGAGGGTAGCGAGAAGAAAAATGAAACAAATTACCATCCACAATTCTAGAATTTATATTTAGCTTAACTAACACCAAACTCGAATGTGAAATACCTTACCTAATTACCTCATAACTTTCACTGGAAATTGGTTACCTAAGGTTTACGAATTGTTTTTTACTCTGATTATTTTTACAGTTATTGTTTTATTAAACTAGAGTTCTAACTTGATCTGACTTTTCAACCGTGTTGCATTTTTATTTCCACACTGGTTTCTTCTGTCATTTCGTATTGTCAAAATTTTTTCAGTACTGCGCGATGTACAAGTATTTTTTACTTTCAGTTGGAATCCCCACAATAAAATGGTGCGGTTCGGAAGGTGACTATAATGTTATGGTGATGGAACTACTCGGCCCATCACTTGAAGATCTTTTCAATTTTTGCTCTCGAAAATTTTCGTTAAAAACTGTTCTACTACTCGCTGATCAATTGGTGAGTCTAAAAAAATAATTATCCTTTTCTAACGACATTGAAAATTTAGCTTAGTCTATCGAACGAGAAACGTTCCTCGTCTTGTTGAAATAGCAAAAACAAATTCAGAAGCAATTTTCGTTACTATTCTAAACCAATTTTCTCAACGTTCGCCTTTAATACGATATCATGTCTACCATGCAACTCGCTATCTCGGAACACCTGAATTGAAACATGCTTTCACTGACATTAGACTTCACTTAGTGATACGCTCTACTTACCTGGCGCTCTAACTGGGTCATTGTGAGACTGGCTAATGTTACAAATAATTGTAAACTCTATGCTTTTGTCATTCTGTATCAAAAGTTTGACTTTTTCAAGCATGTTGTACAATGAGTCCTAAGTTGGCTGAGGAGTTCGTTGAGTCTTTCATCAAACAGCCAACTGTGTCGCTTGTACAATGTTACTATCTCTGGATATCCATTGCTTTTTCATCGGCAATTCAGCGGGCTTTGCAACGACTGTTCAAAGTCCAAGTGTAAATGATGTGTAGAAATTAACTGTGTTTATAAATCATGCATTCATATCTTTTTCAATGCAAAGGCTGTTGAACTTTAAACGTAAACTCTGAAACTACATTTTCACTTATTCCATGATGAGCCCAGGGGAATATTTCAGAATATCAAATTTGCGAAAGGTCCATTGTGTCAGAAATAAAGTTTGATATCTTCATTGATCAAGTGCAATGGTAAATGATTGAAAGCATTTTGCATGCAATATGATTTACATAAGATGATTTTTAAGGTTGGGTCAGAATACTAAGCAGGAAATCATGGTTCACTGAGTTTTATGATACCGAACAGTACTTCAAATAATTAACTAAGGCAGCGACCCTAAAAGCATGTGTTATAGACCATGTCTGCATATACATTTAATATTATTACTCAACAAGCGTTTTGAGTTAGTATAAATATGTACAAATATAATTATCTTTTCTTACTGTGAGTCTCAGTTGTCATTGTAAATCCCTTGCAGACAATTAATTATTCACTTGACCTTTTTATCTTATATGATGATTCGATCCTTTGATGATCTCCGGAATGTGTTGCAGAGACCAAAGATTTTCTTACCTTTTTAGGGCAATATATAGTATATTTTAATTGCGCAATCCAATGGTTGTATCCTTTTAGTGATCCATACTGTTTTCTTTTTGAATATAGATAAGCAGAACGGATTACATTCATAGTCGAAATTTCATCCACCGGGATATCAAACCTGACAATTTTCTCATGGGCTTGGGAAAGAAAGGAAATCTTGTATATATCATAGATTTCGGTCTGGCCAAAAAGTATCGAGATGGTCGGACGCACATGCACATACCTTATCGAGAAAATAAAAACCTCACAGGAACTGCCAGGTTAGTATTTCTAAATTTCTTTATTACTAGCCATCATAACGCGATACTTCAATTTTTTAATATTTACCACTTTCACTGTGGACAACGTAAACTTACCCTGTAGCTACCAAAAATATAGTCCGTGTTAAAACTGCAGGTTGAATTACCAACTTCACTGTATACAGCAACACAATGTGTTTTTCTATTTCAGATATGCAAGTATAAATACACATTTGGGAATTGAACAATCACGGAGAGATGATCTTGAATCGTTAGGTTATGTCCTGATGTATTTTAATCGGGGAAGTCTCCCTTGGCAGGGGCTTAAGGCAGCTACGAAGAGACAAAAATATGAACGTATCTCAGAAAAAAAAATGTCTACTCCTATAGAAGAGCTTTGCAAGGGTTATCCTGGTACGTGTTTAAGGAAAAGAATCCTATCACTTAAATCTATTTCATTTACTTTCATTTATTTTGTTACAAACTCAATGTCGTTATATCAGCAACATCATAACAAACTAGGTTTACAGATCTGTTCATCAATACTAATACCGATTGACTTATCCCCAGCCGAATTCTCAACGTATTTGAGGTACTGTAGGCAACTTCGTTTTGAAGAGCGACCGGATTACTCATACCTGCGACAGTTATTTCGCACATTGTTTCATAGTCAGGGATTTACTTACGACTATGTTTTTGACTGGAACATGTTGAAGTTTGGTAACGCCAGGCAACCCGCACAGCCCTCGGCCCAACAGCCACCTAGCCACTCACAGCCCACTAATGTGGCACCTCCTAGTGGGACCAACAATGATCAGGAACATCGCTCAAGGTTCGTATATAAACTTGCTCTACAAAATATTTACGGGGCAATGAAGGTCGTCCATTTCTTAAATTGGAAGTTGTTGTTGTTGTTTTTTTTTCTTTTTTTCTTTTTTTTTTCTTTTTTTTTATGTAATATTGTTCAGAAGTAGTTACTTGGTTTTTCTCTTCTCTGTTTGTATATACATCTGCTATAGAAAATCTTATGTAACCGATTTTCAATCAATTTTCTGTAATCCAGCAGCTTGTAAGTATATACAGAGATTAATCTGTTTTGTAATGTAATTCTGAGTAAATGGCCATTCTGTATTGTCAGATTTTAGTAGTGATGGAGATTGTGAAATACTGTAACTTTGACGTGTAGATTGGCTATTTGCATAATTCACTTATGTTTGCTTACCAATATCATAATTTTTAAAACACTGTTGAAAAATTGTTGCTCTTCTCTTAAGTTCCAGGCCTTATACACGACAATGTCTGGCAAATGCATTGGGTCTCGGTCCTGCGGGTCCAACAGTTGGCACTTCTAGTCGTCGCCAGAAACATGAGACGATGGACGCACGCGGTGATCAGGACAATCAGGACAAGAGCGACCTCCAAGGTAAAATACAATTCTACCAACAATTCTACGCGAATCAACAAAGTGGCGAGAGAAAAATTTCTAAAGACTTACACACGGATCGTTCTAGTAACTTAGATTTATCAAATGCAGCTTCTAGTAAACATCCTAGGAAGGATTCTTATCAATTTAGTACTTTCAAGTCATCTCCGGACACTAATTTACGCAAAGGAATTGACGAGTTACATGTCACGTCTTTAGATCTAGTGAACTTGAGCTCCGGACATCACGAAATGAGTCGTAACAGGTCTGAAGTTGAGACTGGGGCATCAGGCTTTTATCACCCAACAGCTTCTGTCCAAGACAGGAGCCCCAATGTTAAGTCTAGGCATTTAGATAAACAGAGTTATTTTTTTCATGGGCATAAAACTGAGAAAGTTGTAGCAGAGATACGGCGTGAGAATATTCTGCATGGCAAAGTAGGTTTATTTCATGAGCAAGTTCAATTGCATAAACGTTTAGAGGATAGACGAAAGAAAGTGTGGAATCCGTGTTTTGCAACGAACGTGGAATTGAACATGGAGGGAATCTTTTCACAGGCCAAAGTTTCTGATTCTGCTCAGGAAACTTTGGGATGTGTGAACCTTGATCACAATGTTATAGATAACGTTGATGAGAACCTTGATACCCTCGGGAATGTTGTATTCGCTATAAAAGAACCAGTGGTCAGGGAAAAAAGTTCGAAGCTTGTGCCAGATAGTGGTTGTGTTGGAATAGAAAGTAATTTTTCTCGTCCACCTAAGGATAAAACTTGTAAGAGCTTAGAGTCTTTGGAAAAAAGTCCAGATCACTTTGGAGCAGATGCAAAAAGTCTTGATTTCGTATCAGCGATGCCGACAAAAACATTTTTCCATAAGAAACAACATAGCCTAGATTCGTGCACACAAAAGTCAAAACAATCGAATGATTCTCTTACCAAAATGCATAAGCGTCCTGGTTTTTTTCAACGAGTTGGTCGAAGCTTGCATTTTTTACCCAAAGGAAAGGAGAAAGATCATGTCTTTCTGAGAGAAGATAAAAAAAACGAATTCCTGCGATCTGAGCAAGAGAAGTGTGAATATTTTCTACAGAGACACGAACAGGGTTTGAATTTTTTTGATCGAACTTTAGATTTGTCCAGTAAACGTGAGGGAAAAGTGAAAGACGATTCGGATTTTTTCCACGATCGTGACAAAGATGTCGATGATTTCGGAATAGCTGAAAAGGAATCAAAATATCGATTTTTTCCAAGCATTCGTAAAGATGTTGAATCAACTCGTCGAGGTATCATAACTTCTGTTGATGAACTGCTAAACCAAAAACTAGTGTTGAATAGTCAAGTAAGCCAAATTTGCAATGATTTATTTCGCCACGAGGACGTGAATAATGAAGATTTAGGCAATGTTTTTAATACCGATAACAAGGAAACTGGAGTGGTAAACACCACTTCTGAAATTCAATTCATAGATCGGGGTGCAAGCATCGTCACTCATGAGACTACAAGTGGTAACAAGGATAGCTTAGAAATTGGTTATTCTATAAGCCAGCATGGCAGATTTTACTTGCAGAATTTACAAAATACTAATTCCGAGGGTTTGAAGTTAAATGAAATCACCGACGCGGAAAAAAGACAACATTACGTGGATTGGCTTGCTCGAAAAGATTTAGATGCATTGAGCCAAGGAACAAATTCGAGTGATTCGTTGGGTAATAATAAACCGCAGCGTAACATGGACATTTTGAAAGGGATTCTCATGGATTTGTTTGTCTGCATTTGTATTTAATTTACTGGAGTTTTTCCCACCATATTAAGTATATATCCTGTCGTTTTAGGATTGTTAGGAATGTTCGAAGTTTCAAATCCATTTATGAATTTGAATATATCATGCGACACAGGCCACACGAACTTACAGATTTCTTGCGATTTTCTGAATTAATGAAGTTGCTGTTTGAAAAAATTTTTTTAATCAATATCACAGCTTCTTTGTTTGTAGTGGACATCGTGTTGTTTGCGTTTTGAACTGATAAAGAAATGGTTGTATTCTTCCTATTCAATTTTTGTTTAAAGTTGCCTTTGACGTGAGATTTGGTTATTATTATGTAGTTCGAAATAGTAGAGGGGTCTAACAATTAATAAAAGAATCGCGTTATGTTCAATCAATTGGTCTAAGGATATATAAGTGACTATTTTATTGAGTTTTAGACAGCTGTCTTTATGTACACCACGTAATAGATATTATTATATAAAGACTGTTTTGTGATGTCCCTGTTAGGTTTTAGTTGTAAGTTTTTGTAGTGACGTTTTATCATTTCATCCCGTTGAGTTCTAAGAAAATGATTATTATACTGCTGTGTTCTTATCTTCTATCGAACTAATGCAGTACACAATTACGAGAAATTATCTCTATATATGGAACACGAAATGTATAGATGTAATATTTTATATGAATAACAATTTGCTACTCTGCACGAAAAACATCATTTTGCACTGTGATCGGACAATTTTGCTGTTCAGGATCCTGTCGAAAATTGGTAAACGTATTCCAAAAGATGAGGACTCAAGACACGTAGGATTCATCAACATTAGTTAAAACTAAATCTTAAAAACAAAAGACTAAAAATTTTCACACCGATCATTATTCGTTTGCATTTTTTTTTTTTTTTTTATTATTTTTAGACTGACCGAAAACATAGACTGACGTGCACAGAGGATAGCTGAAATAAGAATACAAGTTGACAACAAAAAATGTAATTATTGTATTTGAGCAAAACTTTTGAATGACTCACAAAGGTGTGTAACTGATTAGCTAATTATATGTAATATTAAGGGAAGTATCGAAACTTACTCTTCATTCTCAGCTGCATTTTGACAATTATTATTGCAAAATAATAATCGAAATAGTTTTTCTCTCTTCAGTTTCATCAAGTTTAATATTGTTATTTTTACTCACGTTTTTTTCTAAATTGTATAAAGTCTCTTAGCACACACGGGATGATACGAAACTGAAATATTATTCCCTATGATTATACACATGACTGATTTTTGTAAAATCCCTTAACATTTGTGCAATTGTTGAGACATTTTTGTGTGATATCGTTTTACAACTAATAATAGCTCTGGAGATAATAACTTTGAATGTAATCATAACTTGCATCTCTAAACACTGGCAGTGGAAAATAAGGATAGTTCACGAATTTTTAATTGAATTTAATTGACGAAAATAACTTTTCCTTGTTGCCTTTTATCAACAGCAACTCTGTTATAAGAAATCTTTAATATACGCTAAACACAAAACAAGTGTTCATTTTTATAAAATAATTTTACTCTTTTGAGTTTATTATAATTTTTATCATTATTATTACTATTATTGTTATTATTACTTATTAATATTACTACTATTAATTATTATTAATTATTATCGATTGACTTATGTAATTATCACATTAGTTTCTTTGTTTTATAGTATAGAAAGGCATTTGTTAATTCTTCTGTCGATTGGTACCAGATTAGTTTGAGCAGATATGAATGCAACAATCAGTCATCCTAGGACCATGCTTGGATTCAAACATCATAACACCACTCATCTTCAATTAGTTGTTTCTTTTCTCTTAGATTAATATATTATTTCTGCAATGATCAAAAGCTAAGGCTATTCAGGAAAACAAATTTGTGGATAGCAGGAGGAGTTTTCAAGGGTGGGAAAAAGTAAAATTATTCGAACTATGCTATTTAGAGCATAGAAATTTACACAACTTGCTTGAGTAGTGTAATTGAAAGCTTTGTTTTGTAATATTTTTATTAACGCCCGGAACATGTATCAAAGATATGTACGGTACAAAAGGTATATTTTCTTTCAGCTCGAATGATTTTTATGAGAATTAACGCGTTATTTGGGTTGTCTCATGGTTGGGTGCCAGGACAGCGCTTTTTTGTGTTTCGTCGATAAATAGCATATTTTTTTTCTGAGAAACTTTCAAAAGTTTCTTGGCCTTAAATTCTCACTGCTATCCAGGTCTGCTGTTCCTACTGTATATCCTTAGATATTACATTTTAATTTAACCATTTTCATCACCCACTGTAATCTGCTTACTTTTTATGATGCAAAAGTAGAAATAAATGTTTTTCCATTCAAGGACTGGTTTTTTTATTTATTTCTTACCATCAAATTTCGGATCCTAATCAGCATATTTTCAAAATTTTTCTCACTTGGCTTGAATGGAAAAACTCCGAGGCCTGAATTCTGAAATCAATTTATTAATTTTTCGCATTTAGTTCTAATTTTCGTTCATCACTTTATTCACAAGGCTATGAAATAAAAAATTACTCATACATTTTTTTTCCGGCAAACTATTCGCACAATTCTTGTAATTCATAATTTTTGACAATCAATAGTCAAGAATATTTTGACTTTCTAAATTTCATCATCCACCTTGTGACGTTTTCGTATTTTACACATTTTTAACATTGGTCTCACGAATCTTGTTTTTACCGAGGCTTTTGATTTTTCCATTTCAATTACCAAGCGTGAAATGTTCTTCAGAGAGTTTCTTAGTTTTTTCATTTATGTAATCAATCACTTGAGGGATCAGCAGCGTACATTATTTTAAGGTAAACTCAGTTAAGACTTTGAATTTGCGTTCGTTCTTTGCATCTTTGTCCCAGTATAACTCACTAGAGAAATTATTAAAAACGAAGCATTTACTATACTTTTAAATATTTCATCAAATTTCGCACGATTCTGACATTAATTTCCAAGATCAAAATATATTCATGTGTGTGGTTTAATTTTTGATTAATTAAAAGCAAGACAAAAGAAAAAATACATTCCTGTGAAATAATGGAAAGAAGGCTGAGAATTTGCATACTCCGACTTACTAAGCAACACAATGCATGCTGAGATGTAAGGATTATTTAGTTGTGGTGTCTTTCAGCAGCTGGGGCTGGTGGCCAAGAGCGAAGGGTCAGTATGCGGCTTCATCGAAGTAACGCTGCTGCAGCTGCCGGAGAAATGCAGCCCAAGTCCAAGTGAGTTGCTTAACATTTTTTTAAAACGTTATCTATTATCTAATTACAGGGATAACTGAGATTAGAATAACAATATGGTGGTCAAATAGATGATAACTAATTTAATTCTAGTCTAACAGCACTATTTTGAAATGAAAAAAAGACAAACGGAATATTCATCGAAAAGATTCTTCCTACCTCCGCAGTAAAATTAATGCATGTTACGTCATTTTGACTGCCATCTCAAGTAAAGTACACCTTTAAAGAATTTCTTTTCGGATATTCTTCTAATATAGATCGTAGGTAATTGGATAACATGGTGATTTGATGCCGTGGCATGGTTCCCACTTGTGGTTTGGGTAGTCGAGAAATGTTAATAGTATCTTACCCAATAAAGAAACCCCTTGTATTTAGATTGTGGAAGGTTGGGACCCCCATTTAGTAACGGGAGTTGGTTTTGGTTTTGAAACGGTCTATGGTCTGTGTACTATACAAACGCATGTTTCTCATTGGCTAAATCTGTTCAGGCCTTTGAAATTTTCAATGTTTTCATATAAGTCTTTCCGATATACAAGGTGGTTCATTACAATAATTGATGATTATCACTACCAGATGTATCATAGTAGCATTCTTATTCATTCAAATCTTTCAAAACTATTTAGCAATACAATATTTTCTCTGCTAAACTGTCAGTTGTAGTTTTCTAAATACCAATTTGAAATTAAAATAAATCTATCAAGCATTGGTCAATGTTCACTCTATGATCAAATTTGCAACCAAAAGTTTGTGGGAATTTGGAAATTTCACTTTGCATTGTATCTGTCACTATTGCTAGTGCTATTAAATTGAGAGCAATAACATGACTGAGAGTAAGTGTAACTTTGCTTTCAGTGTGAATTTGTACAATTTTGTGGTATGCCGAATTCAAGTAACTAATTTTACTGGGATACATTTATCTGTACCTTTTGGTCACTGCTATATTTTATTACTCCAGTTTGATACTAATTGGTGGAAACATTGAGTAGTGAAACTCATAATGTAAACTGTACAATTAATCACCTTGTACGTATTAAAGAATATAATTACCTAGCAATAACCATGTACAATTACTTTTTGGCATCAAAATTCTAAAATTCGTTTTCATTTTTCTCCGTTGATTTCCAGGTAACCGAAACTAAGTCTCGCAATAAGTGATCGAACAGGATATGCAATGAAATGAAATAATAAGTGAAATGTTTAATGTGATTGGAAGCGGGAACCATGTTCCCGTAACAGTAGGACATACTGTGATTCAGTTACTGGTATAAACGCCTATGCTACCAATATATGTATCATCAATTGCTATCTTGGCTTGATTGCCTGAGTGACTTAATGAATTAAAAAAATTCACAGTTTGCTCCGTGATTTACATGCGGAAAAGATTTAACATATATAATGACTCACAATATGTACGTATGTTGCTAAATGTTGGTAGCGTATCGGCTATAACGATAAACGATAATGATAATATTGATAATAATAATAATAAGAATAATAACGATAACATTGATAAAGGTAATGAAAAGGGGTTTTAGGAAATGATGGGATAAGTGAACAAAGTCAGGTCGAACGGTGACGCGCTAATGTCGCTGTTTGTGTGTCTTTTGTTTTGGAAGCGCCAATGCGACGGCAATAGCACTGCCCATTCTGGTGGCCAGGCGGGCAAGCGTTCAGCACAACAAGTGAGCGCCAACCATTCTTCCAATCAGCACTCATCTTTGCCTGGCAGTCGTCAGAGTCGGAAGTAAACTTTTGAATAAAGAATTCTGCTGCACTAGGCCAGCAATATCCCTGCCTTTTTTATACCACACACATCACACACATACACACATCCCCAAATTCAGAAGAGAGAGTGTGAGAGAGAAAGAGAGTGAGCGAGAGACCGAGAGAAAGAGAGAGAGAGATTGAATTAAAGTTTTGTCGATTGAAAAGGAAAAAACAAAAAGCAAGACAAAAGCATAATGAATGGAAAAAAAAAAAATTGTAAAAGAATAGATTAAAATATTTCGAAATATAGTGTGTATTATAATATTAATTCATGATTAATACAAAATAAATTTGAGAAAGTCCAATCTCAGATACGAACGAATTAAGTGATGTTCAGAAAGTGTAGCCGTTGTTAACGTGTGATTTTGATTAAATGAACAATTGAATATGTGAAAAATTTCATCGTAGAGAGAGGTACCAGGCTCCTCCTTCTCTAAGTTGCTTTATCATGGCTGGTATTAAGCGAATGGCCTGCGTTTTCTTGTATAAATTATAGTAATAAAATGGTTGTATTACAACAGAATATGAGAAAAAGGAAAGAAGAAAAATAAACAATAAGCAGGATACTAAAACGGTGATAAGAAAGTTTTATATAAATGTATCTATACACTAACGTATTTTTTCTATTGATTTTTTACTGTAGAATATTTTTGTTTTACATAGCACGGTACTGCACAAGGGTGTTGACAGACTGAGATAATTTGAAATAGTTGAAGAATTGTCGACCAAGAAAAGTCGAGCGAACGCTGTAACATGATTTCTGATTTTTTTCGAGCTAAGACTACCCGAATATTTTAAAATTTGCTCAGAAAAGTCAGGCAAATCTAATTATTTGGTGTGCTAAAGCTGGGGGAATTGGGTTTCAGATAATATGTTGCCACTTCGCTTATGAAAAATTATTCGAAAGTTGAGTCAGGTATGCTGCATATTTTTTTTTTTTTTTGTTTTCTTCTGCGTTTACGGGGACTTATGTTTACTTTGAATTTTCAAATGACCGGATTCTACTATTTGTCAATTTTTTAGTGATGGATAGTTGCTTCTACATTCTTGATTTAATATGAAAGAGTTGGAAAATAAAAGTGATTTGAGTGATAATTAAATGTGGACATATTATAATAGATGCATAAGTTTTTTGAATGTGGCAATCTTAAAAATATTTTTGTTACGTTGGTGTTCTGTGAGAGAGCAGAGAGAAGCCTGGTTGACCTTTAATTAAAATATAAACGAGAAAGAAAGGAAAATATGTCATTAATTTTGTTTGTAATGTTTAACGATAATTATTGACGAACTCAAAGTTCTAGAATTCGAATTGAGCTACGATCGTTGGTAAATAATGAAGAAAAGAATGTGTTTAAGTGTATAACCCACTGTATCAAATTGATCAGTTTGTATATATATATACATCCATTATAATCAATTAAGGAATTATATAATAAAAAATGTACCACGAAACAGCCACAGATTGTAACTTTTTGTGTACTAAAAATTAAGCTAATCAATGGCTTCACGGATGAAGCATAGGTTTTTAATAGAATTTGAAACTATAAACGTTTTTAAGCATAATCAAGAATCTATCTAGCAAATATTTCATTTTATTTCAGAAAAGCTTGCAGCTTTTTGATATAAAATATTTATATGTATAGTAAGTATGTATATATATATTATATATGCATACATACTGTATTATGATATACATTGCATGTCGTGTATATACATATATATATATATATATATATATATATATATATATATATATATATATACATATATACATATCTCAGATTAAAAATACAATATACATAAACTATTGGAGTATAGGGGAAGGAAGAGTGCTGGGTAAGCTGGAGTGTAATTTGAAGAAACCAATTGAATGTCTGCATTTATATATTATCAGGGATTTCTATTCGTGCAATTTTAAGGCTGTTACTTTTTTAAAGAAGAAAAGTATATTGATATGTAGATTACCCACATCTTAGATCTTATGTCAAATTCAAGGTTGTTATTTTTGCGTTTTTTTTTCTACAGAACCCTTATTTGTTGAAATTGAATTTGAAATAAAACTGAGTATACTTAATTTGTGCAATTGATTATAGGTTTCTTATTACGGTATCTATTCATGTTTGATATTCATGTTTATCACAGAATAATCAATTTCTGTGCTCAACTTTTGCCGGTTTACCATAAAAGTTGGGCAGTAATGGTGAAAATTGTAGATTGCAAACTGCGATAATCATTTTCATCAAATTTGTAACTACAGGCGTCCAAATTATTATCTACATTAATTTCAGTCACTAATTCACTAAATTATACTCTAGAATTTATCTAATCCTGTTGAACGGTGAATTCAACTTATTGCACTGTGTGCCGTTCTACTGGTTATCATGTAATTGTAAAAGGAATGTTAGCGAATTAGAGAGATAACACTGCACACCTGAGCGAAGTAAGTTGAATTCAGAAAAAATTTTGAAATGTACCTTTTTCGAATTTAATCTTTTTCCCAGGCACAGAGGAGCTATCATGAATTTCTCCACGAACAAGCAAGCACTAAGCTTGACTTATTGAAAATTGGAAAGAAAGAGCAAAAGAGTAGTGTAACTAGTAGCAATCTTTCCCTAAACTTCAAAGTGTAAAATATAATCACGCGCATCTAAAAAACTGCAGCTTTTTTTCTCTATGTTCGTATGTTTTAGTAATAGAAGACAAAATGTTATGAATGGAAAAATAGGCAAAGGTTGTTCGAGAGTATTAATTCGATGTTGCGGCTGTTAGCCAACTTTTTATCATTAAATTTTCTATGATACATCATCATTACCATTATCATCGAATCATTTCTTACCTCATGTCAGTTAAATGTCGGATTGGCAGCCGAAAGTGAGCTTGTTTTTATGTAACTGATATTTGTAAGTGTTTTAAATGCTAGATTAGTATGTCCTTGCTATTTCTACCAATTAAAGTTATAAGTATGAATTTTCAACTACTGATGTGGATTCGTTTTTTTCTCACTGTATTTAACATTGATACGTACGTTTTTTTTTTTTTTAGTATGTCATCATTCAGAGCATTGCCTTATTGTCTGTACTTGAAAGGATACTGTTAAACCTTTAGCCTTGGTACTACGTACTTTTTCAATTTTTCGAAAATAGATCATATCGAACACGACCCAGGCAGTCGAAGGCAATGCCCACAATTTATCATTCATATTTCGTACGAACCATGATTAGAAACTTTTATTAATTTCTTCTTGATATTATGTGTGAGAAAGTGCGAATTTATTGTACGGTCATGTATATAAGGATTATCAAAACATATTGCATAAGATGAATTTGATTGAAGATAATTATACAAGGGAAAATAAGTCGAACAACAATTTGTTAAACCCCTTTTTTCCTTACAATATTTTTGTATTACGCGATGTTGGCTTTTGGTGTTATTCCAAGATAAGTTAAAAAAAAAAGAAACGGCTTATCTTTCACGTCAACTACCATCGCTGTATGTTTTGTACACTATTCCTTTTTTTTCTACTACAAAATAACAACACTTGTTTCTCATTTTCTACTATTGTAATTTATTGTAATTATCGAGCCGTACAATGTTAACAAAGTACTTGTATATAAACACGTAAAACGTTCTTTAGGGAAGCTGTCTATGTAGCCAAAAATCCTCCATCAATCGGTAATGTCACACCATTGATCATTGAGCTACGATTGCTCAGCAGGTAGACTACTGCATCCACAACTTCGTCGACCTCTGAAATTTAAAAAAAAAAAAAAAACGATCGAATTACTACTTACGTTCTGTAATCAAAATATCAAAATGCGAAATTCAATAATTTTGCTCAGCATCAACCACTGTACATTCTTGGCTCTGCACTACACATTCTCCATGTATTTAGTTATACTGTTTCCTATTTGGTTCTGACGTTTGAAGTAGTGCATATAAGTATTGATATCAAGTTACGTTACTGAAAATGGCTAATTACCTGCAAAACGACCAAGCGGAATTTTGCTCGTCATGCTGGCAGCCTTCTCCGGGTCATTCCATCCAACACGACCCATATCGGTCATTACGACAGTGGGATTTACTGCATTCACTCTAATATTGTGTGGGCCCAATTCCAATGCCATTACTCTGAAAAACAAATCAGCTAAAGTTATAAATTTGTAAGCTCACCATCAGTAAAATATTGAACTATGTAATAGATTAAAAAACAGTTCGAAGCAAAAATTCTTACAGCCAGAATGATCAAATTGAGATCAACCCATATATGCATATTTGAGATGTGATTGATATATTTCATTCTAAATATTTCAAGAATCGGCTCTTTCGCGCGCAGACTTAAATGACAGGAATTGTTCAGATAATATTCATACGGTGTACATCGCTGTACTATCAATTTTTGCTTATCTGCTATAATAACAGTTTGAGTATGAGTCGAACTGAAGTGCCTAATTATCACAAATTATTGACTATACTTTTTCATAGTCGTGAACTGTGACAAGACCATCTATAGTTAGGTTTCATCTTGATTTTTATACGTATACCTTGTAAGCTGATCCAGAGCTGCTTTAGTTGCGCAATAAACTGCGTGATCTTTTAAAGCGGCTTGGCTTGCCTGAGAAGATATATTAACGATGCTTCCGCCATTCCCTGTGGCTATCATACTTTTAGCCGCGACTTGAGATACATTGATAACCGACTTTAAGTTAACGTTAAAAAGCATGTCGACATCGTCAGGCTTTACGTCCAAAAAACGGTCTAGCCTGGCCGCTGCCGCGTTGTTTACGAGAAGATCTATACGCCCTGCGCCCTCTATTGCAGCCCTTGTCGATTCCCAATCGGCGAGATCCGCCGTGATGATCTCAATTTTTGGGTCTTCCTGGAAAAGAGTGTCCAAGTGTTTCTGGGTGCGCGATACGGCAATCACTTTACCGCCAAACTTTGACAGTCTCAAGGCGAGAGCTCGGCCGATGCCTACCAAATGTAATTAGAAGGAATTACAGAAGAGGCAAGATTACAATTAGGTACAATTAAGTATAATTTGATTTTTACCCTGTCCAGCTCCTGTCACTACAATCCGCTTTCCTTCGAACGAAACGTTCATTTTAGTATTCTGGCTCAGAACTGAATGAAACTGGCTAGCGAAACTTTCTGATTTGGCCTTTACAACTTTAATGTGATAAAGAATTGATAATGAACATTATGAGGCAATGCAACATTAGCCGTATAGATAATAACGAAACCATGTGTCGCTGACGCTTGGTCAAGGTCGAATTACAGATCAGATTATTTGTGGAAACTGTACTTGAGATATCCAATCATTAGAGCAAGTGGTAATCACAAGCAGAAATCTCACGATTCCTGCGCTAAGTTCTCAGCTAATTCACATAAACAAACAGTTGATAGATCTTTTTTCGACGTGAGATGATTGAGCCATGTAATCAAAGTCCCTTTGGACAGTTACCGATGCGTCCAAGTTTACTGACCGATAAATCCAATCCTAAAATTGAGCATAAATCGTGATTTTTCGCGTCCCTCGAGAACTAGCGGCCTCTAAAATAAAATAGATTTTTGGAACTAATTTTCCATTGAAAGCGAATTTCGGTAATCGATGTATGTTTACTTTATTTACCAAAAATAGATAACACCATTGATTCACGACATGATTTTGTGGATATGTTACTCACGTGCTTTCGTCACCGAAAATTAGTTCCACAAACCTGGTCAGAGAGCGCTAGTGCTCCGGAGATACGAAAAACGTTTGCATCGGGTTTTCCCTTAAAGCAAATAGTACCTGGTGGAAACGCGGATATGGGTGGAAGCCAATTCTATCTCTTCCCACAACCATTTAGTAGGTCACTGTGTAAAATATAGACATTGCTGTGCTTATCACTTTGCCAATACGCAGCTTACTACATTTCAATGTCGCTTCTCGGCGGGTCTCGTTTTGCCGCGCAGGCGTCGCTGTTGCAGCGCTACCTTCAGAACGCTCATGGATTTCTGGGACTCTACGATTCAAACGTGCTAGGGTTGCGTCCTGCGTCCTGAATTTGGACGAATTTATGCTCAATTTAACTGTGAAGGTAGCCGTGGCAAATGATCGTCAAATAAACAGTTCAAAGTCGCGCAGAGGTTTGTTTTCGCACAGTATGCCTGTGACTGGTATTTTAAAACGCTGAACAAATGACGATCGCAATTCGACCGTTACGGATTTACGCGTGAGACTAAACTTGTGAATGTTTTCGGTAATTCCGTAGGTAGAGAAATCATGTGTTAAGCTTGCTATTCACTTTTGAACGTTCCATTTTCATGTTGCCGCGATTATTTCGGGTATCAGAGGTGATATACGACCGTTAAACGACATACGCAGATATATATACGTAAGTACGTTGGACGATTGTACACTCAATGTTCAATTGTTGTTGTGCATAGTTTTTCACTATTGCTCTTGACAGATTTTGTTTGAAGTCGTTGCTGGTATGACTTGCGTGAGAATTCTGGGATAGAAACAAAGAATATAAATCCATCAACACTGTGTAACTGTTATATTTAATTTTCAACAGTTGTGTAGGTTCTCTAGTGCTGATCGGACTCTAGGGCTCTATAAGGCCAAAAGTCATCGCCGGCGAAACTTGTGTCTTCAGGTCGATTAGGAGAGCTGATTCGACTGATCCTACATTCTGGAAGCATCGAATGACCGGTAAGCCTCACATTTAACCAATAAAAGTATTGAGACGCCACGATCTTTGCTCGTGATTTCATGTGTAATAGCATGATAAAAAATTTTCGTAGATCCTATTTCGCCGTACGGCGTTGCGAGCTTGTATTTCTCGGTTTAATTTTCTAAAATATCGATAACTCCGTTTTGGGTTTGAAGCACAGTCTTACGCTTACAGCGTGTAGGCTTTTCTATGTCATGAAATTTCGAATACGATTCCTCTTCTCAAGCGGCGAATCTCACTCCTTTTCTGTAGGCAGCCCGGCATGCGAGCTTTTTAACGAATTTTTCGAATTGCTATCTTAATTAGAGGGTTAAATAATCGGACGAATTATCAAATTCGACAGTTTGATTGATAGAAGAGATCACTACGATCATGGTGTTTGCTTACAAAATTTTGTCATATCTTGATCTCAGAAATAAACTGCAGAAACGTTGATAAACAATATTGATGACCTGGTTTGAGAGAAATATTAACAAAATGTGGTTTTCACCTGGTATTACAGAAATAAATTGCCGCAAGATTGAGCCAGGTTAGTGAATACGTGAGTAGAGTGAATCAAACACCAAATATTGAAGAACAGAATACAGAAGGTGAACGGGTTATCATGTTATGGACGAAAAGAATCAGGTATCCGTGATCATTCTTAATCGTACTATTACGCTACTTTTACTTTTAAACAGTTGCCGGTTCTTTAAAAATGATAGTCAAATTTAAATGCTGCGATTGATTTTGAAGATTGAATTCTAATAAAATATTGTTCTCTCTTGTTTTATTACAGAGATACATGTCATTGCAGTAGTATTACCCACGTTCAGCATTAATCATAATGAATTTGGACAAATGCTACAAGGACTGCTATGTACAACGTGTAGAGTAATCCAAAGGAGGTAAAAATCAGTATGTTTTTGAATTACGCTGTCTTCTTTAATCACGTGAACTTTGACTTCGTGTATATTGCGTGACTAATATTCTGTTGTCTTAATTACAGTGTATAGAGTGCGTCATCTCATTATTCATACTGCGGAGATATTACGAGATCTACTACATTTAAAGTATGGAGCAACCCGGAGAATGTAAGTATAGTTATTTCAATAATAGTTTAATTATAATTCATAATTGAACTGGGGACTAATCTTACAAACGTACTTATAAGAAGTGATGGCCGTAGAAGCTTGCGAATTTTTTGTGTAAATGCTGTCAAACCAATCAAATTACATACGCTACAGCCCCGAAAACAACAAGCCAGAAACAAAGTTCTTTCGCGATACTGTTCATCACTATGAAAAGAGAAGAGTTTGTTGGTCTGTCCGACAAACTTCTGCGATGATCTCAAAAGAGGCCTAGTGCAAAATCTGAAAATGGTAAAACTTGGCAGACAAATGAAAAAGTATTGAATGAAAAATTAGAACAAAAAGAATTTCTAAAGAACAAAAAATTGTAAATTAAAAAAAAAAAATAAATATGTAAACTGGGTAAAAAATTATCGTTTATATAGAAAAAGCAATAAAGACGAAAAAAGTATAGGAGACCTAAACGTAGCAACAAACCACCTCGGCGCCTACAGATAGGCAACCGAAGTTACAATTTGCCATCTTACGAACGAAACCGAGCCTCTTCTCGTAGAGTGAGGTTCGTGGGTGGATTATCACGTGACCAACTATCTTATTATATACCTGTAAGCTTTATTTCAGGTAGGCGCGCTTATTCACACAATTCAGTACTGATATAATTTTGAAGACTTTTGGCCGATATTTGGTATGTAAATTTAGTGCATACTTCTAACCAACCAAGCGTTTTAGATTTTTGATTTATAGTTTTTCTTAACATTTAGAAAATCGGCCATCATTTTTTTAGGGATATAGTAATGTTAATAGTTTCGTCGAACGGTATTTGAATGAACATTGACAAGCTTCTACGGTCATTTCTTGTAGTTATAGGCACATTTGCAGGATAAGCCGGCCACCCTGAAGGTGGAACATTTGAAAACGAATTTTTGTCCATGTGTAACACGCTTTGAATAACCACAGAAGTATACAACAGTAATGACGAACTAATTTAAGGACTGAAAATCAGCAGTATACACGTTGTCACTGTTTGCTAAATTAATTCGGGTTTCCATTTTTTGTTTTTTCCAGAGTTAATTAAGCAGAGACATCCGAATAACTTCTCCATTATTCGGCGACGTTGGTGAGTTTTCGTTTATTTTTACGGGTGTGTTTCCCTAGTACTCTTTTATCACGTGGCGTGGCCGTAACAATTCTTATACACATCTTTGATTTCTCAGCTGCATGAATAGGATCATCGCGACTGCAACAGTTTTTGACTTTTAGTTGAATCATTATTTGCAATTGATTTTACCGTAGCTCACGTCAAGTTAGAAATTTTGCACACTGCTAAAAGTATATTGAGTATCGCCACAGGTAAACATCGCTTACTCGGCATTTTCAAGCACAAATTGTGTAGTATAATAATCTGTTTGAATTTGTTACTGCTGCCGTTCAAGCGGTGGATTGCTCTAAGGTTTAATTATGTTCGCACGATTGCTTAATCGTTGAAATTTCAAAGTATGGCATAACTTAATGTAATGAAATTGTATGCTATGACTTGAATCAATTAGAACTTTTTTGTCAACCGGCAAGTATCAATCAATTGCAGATTTAGCTCGCTCAGATAAATGTTGACTAACAAACAGGACATTTCTAAACCATTTTGCAAAATTTTGATGTACCGATAGTCCTCCAGCGTCATTAAAATACTGTATTATGCATTCGAAAAGTAACAATTAGCTATGATATCAGCTGTTGAGTCAAATTATTTTAGTTACATTAGTTGTTAAAATGTTCCATTTCGCAGACTTTGCGACTAAGAATGCGGTTCAAGCATTGGGAGCAATCTCGTTTCCGAAAATTATCATGTGTGTCACGATGTCGTGACAGAAAATCATTATTCCCGAACGTGAGCTCGATAGTAACAGTTTGAGGCTTTCGCCAGTCTCACGAGTTGCCGCATGATGCTTACGTCGACCCAGGTCCCTGATTAAATCAATTCGTAATATAGGATTGGACATACACACAAGTCTTAGGGTGTCCATCTTGGTATCGTAGCTTGCGAAATGTAGATGTGAGAGGCATTTTATTGAAATCATCATCTGACGTTGCTTCTGAAATAGGTCCTTATAATGTTTCGAATGTCACACACTTACAAAATCATTGTGTAGCAGCTGGTTAACTATGCTAAAAAAACATTTAGCTCCATACAGGCAATCAACGAAAAAGTCACTAGCGACCATGGCGCGAATGGGGAAGAACGATGTATGTTGGAAAGAATGGAAAATCGCGTAGATCGAAAAACATAGGTTACTGGGTAGATAGATCGTGGTCGCTTTGGGATACGTTGCGTTGTTTATGCTTGCGCGTGTGAGTGTCTGACTTTTGAATATTTCCGTTGGCTGGTTCCATTAGGAATCTGCAAGCGAGGATAGGTAGATTGTGAGATACCGTTATGTTACTACCTTTTGTAAGTCAAAGTTTTTCAAACGATCGTAGAGTTTATTGGTGTGATCTCCTGATTGAGCAAAACGCATCTTTGGATCATCCATCCTGTTCTATGGCATAAACTTTGAAGTGTTTTTTGACAGATTGTTCGATTCGCGTCTTTTTGGATTGAACGAGCACCTTGCGCGACGATCTCGCAAATAGTATGATATGAAAAAGTAAATAGCTCTTGATATGCTGAGCCTTCAGCTCTTCAGTCAATTTTCTTACGAATACTGAAGTTTGCAAGTTTAACACGCATTTTTCCCAACAACTTGATACTTTTTGCTTCTGAGAAAAAGCGCAGTATTCGCAAACCGACGTTCAAACGCGCAGGAATAACAATCGCGAAGAGTATTGACGTTATGGTGAAGAATCTTATTGTAAATATTTATGAAATACGTCTGAGGTGTACAGAAATATTTACATTCTACTGTAGCTGTTCGTCTCGTTTTTTTGCTCCAGAGCAACATACCAATTTTTTCACAGCCATTAATCATTGTTTCTAATCTTTATATGGCATTGATATTATTGAGGATAAAATGGTTGTTGGAATCTCTGTGAAGATTGTCACAACCGTATCATTGTTATTGACACATTGAGTGGGGAACGTATGTTAGGCATGGGATTTAAGCGCTCGCTGGTAATATTTACTGAACTGTGTCAAGAAGCCTAACCATGAGTTTACAGCATAACTGTAGGAGTTTTTCTGGTGCTGCTAATTGTAATTAGCTACATACCTTGATAAAATTTCAGATGCTGAATTTCCTTTCAATAGAAAGTTTTGTTTTAATCTCGATTTTTATACTGCTTCGCTAATGTTACGTCACATGAATTTTTAATATCGTACCAAATTAGCACTTGGCGAGCACTTGATTATGCTATACCTCGTGATCGGATTTCATGACATGGCTCCACTAACATTATAAACCTGATTCAAACTGAGAAAAAAATGTGAGCCGTCACGGGACGCCTGACAGATGTGAAACATCGACATTATTTTGTAATAAGAAAAACATTCGTGCGCTACACGCCATCAGATGATTTTGAAATACAATTTTATCAGTCTTTATTAAATTTATTCTTTAAGCAATTGTTCTAATGCATTAATTTTAATTAGAATGAAATTAAAATTAATTAAAATTAATAATCAATTTAAAAACATTATATGCAATGAAATTTATGTCAATTTTAATCTACCAAGAGAGTAGATTTTACATTTACTGGCGTTAAAACACACCAAATATACGCGTGCTTAATGCACAGATAAATGCACACTTTAATTATAAAAATATAATTAACTTACTGATGACTTGATAGTGTGTCATAGTGTGATTTTGCTTCCTTTGCAGGAGGCTGATCACTTTCACTCAGTGTGGCGAGAGAGATGGCTTAATTAACGCCGGATCGAGTGGGAAGAGAATCGCACAGTCGATTGATTGCGCATGGCAACGCGTCGCCACACCGTACACACTACTACATATGGACTGTATATACCTATATACCATCATATAGCGTGGCGACGCGTCGCCGCACCAGAAATCGGTTTTACGTGCGGCTATAGATGTTTGACATCAATAAGTTTTGTTGCGTTGTATAACCCAATGCTCATTTTATTTGAATTGTTTTCGTTTGTGTGGGTCATGAGTTTTACATAGTAACAGGCGAGTATCGTGATGAGGAATTTTCTGAAGTTCACGCATCGTAACCATACGAGAGGATATTGGATAATAGTTCCCGTCTACGTAGCCAGGAAACCTCCGTCAACTGGTAGCGTCACACCGTTGATCATTGAGCTCCGATCGCTGAGCAAGTAGGTTATTGCATCAACGACCTCTTCCACCTCTGTAAGAAGCGAAGAGAAAATTATTCTTTGCTACTAGAGACGACTCTGTAAGTAGGCGTAATAAAATAGGGTATAATTTACTTTTACTCAGCGTTGAATAACGAATGACTGGGAATATCTCTAATTTTCGGTTGTTATAAGCCAAGTTCGCAAAATTTTTATTAATATCCCGACGACGGTTAAATCTGTGAGATTGTAAAATTTCGTAATGGTTATTTCGTGTATAACTACCAGCAAAACGGCCAAGCGGAATCTTGCTCTTCATGTCGGCAGCTTTCTTCGGATCGCTCCATGCTTGGCGACCCAATTCGGTCATTACAACAGTGGGATTGATTGCATTCACTCTGATGTTGTGGGGACCCAATTCCAACGACATGACTCTAGAAAATATTGACTATTTATTGTCGAAGTCTTATTTTTCTCATGCAACAAGCTAATTGGTAGTTTCATTCATTCATTTAATATATATAATAATCATTTTGATGATTAGTTTGATCGGTGGCCGGTTTGTTATTGAATATTTAAATTATAATGACTGGTAGTTATGTAACGCGCCAACGCGTGTATCGCGTGTACCGCGAGATGTATGACACGGGTTAGATAACGTTCCATCTATCTCGCGTGATAACGAAATCTGCAACAAACCTTGTAAGCTGATCAACAGCTCCTTTAGAGCAGCAGTAAACAGTGTGATCGTGAAAAGCGGCCTGGCTAGCTTGAGATGAAATATTCACGATACTCCCGGGTTTTCCTCTTGCTATCAAATCCTTAGCTACGATTTGAGAAACGTTAATAGCAGCTTTGAAATTTATGTTAAATGACTCGTCGACGTCTTCAGCCGTTACGTCAAGAAAAGCATGTCCTCTAAACATTCCCGCACTGTTAACGAGATGATCCACAGGTGTTACACTCTGCAGAGCATCCTTCGTCGCGTTCCAATCCGTCAGGTCCACCTTGACGATCTCGATTTTAGGATCCTCCTTCGAAAGAGTATCGAAGCTCTTGTCGGGAAGCGATACGGCGATCACGTTGGCCCCGAACTTTGACAGCCTCAGGGCAACGGCTCGACCGATACCTGAAATTTGCCCGAAATGTGTGAATCTGGTGAAATTCGAGCGAAAGATTTGAAAAGCGAAACGTCGCAATTACGTGTCCGTCTTGAGGATTTCACAAAAATCCGAGTGTTTCTTTGTTTCGAAAAGTTACACAATGCTTCAAGCGAAAGCGAAAATGTCTGCGCTGAATTTTTTTTTATTGGCATCAAGCACAAGATTCTTACAATTTATGTAATATATTTTGCGGAGTTAGGAATTTTGAGTTTTACCCGATCCAGCTCCCGTCACCAGAATACGTTTTCCCTCGAAGGAGATGTTCATTTTACTATTAGGATTAAGATGCTGATGAAACTACCAAGATAAACTAAGATTTAGCTATCGCCGCGATAAGGAATCGATAAGGAGTAATCTGAGGTAACGGACAGGTACATCGTGTCGGGAGATGAGTCGCATAGCATAGCATATGTTTGCGATGTGGCACGCCAAGGTCGGCACCGCAGGCAGTAGCAAGTCACCTCCTCGTCTCGGTCGGTAACACAGTCGCAGTTGTCACCGCGTCGTGCGGAACTGTCAAAGTCGTTATTGATGTTGACGGTGAAGGCGTAGAATGTGTTGTGAACGAACAGACTAAGAGTTGTGAATTTCATAGCGTTGCGATACGATTGACCAAGGTAATTATATTATTTAAAATATGCGTACCCGGGATAACTCGGAAAACCCGACTGTTTATGGTCGAACAGTTTGCCGAGGTTATGTTACTGCGTATTGTTCTGTTTTACCGACGGTCTCATTGTCCCTAAAGTCAGGTTGTTCTGTTCGTATGTACATACAAGATGCGGAAGATGTCGGCAGAGGTCTTTTTTGGCAGCGGCGGGATTCTCCACAAGGCTCTCATGTTCATGATGAAATTGGGATGGAAGTCAAGATTCCGACTCCCCGTTCTCATCGTCGTTGCCTTTCTCGCCCTCGACGAAAGGGTCGAACTTGAGATACATATTGTTTAAATATTGTTACGCGGTTGCCCTAATCGTTTTTTAAAACTGAATAAACATGATTTATAGCTAATAATATACATTATGACCACAGCAACGACATTCTTATCGATGACATTGTGGCTGATTATAATGAAGAAAAATATAATAGATAATTTATATTAAGTACATTTATCATAAATTTCACCCAACGGCGTGTTGTTCTCACGTATGTCTTTACGTGCATCATTATACACCCAGTTATAGAAAAGTTGGGAACAAAAATTCGTATATCTACCTCTGTATAAATATTCGGAGGTTTAATTTGGATTCAAATTTAAGATAGTACACACTTATCGATTGTTATCAATTGTTATGATAGTATGAATAATCTAACTCAATACCATTACTCTGTGAACTTTTTATTCCTGCACACGGCCTTGATAATGTTCAATTATGTTGTAATAATGAAAATATATACAGTAGTGAGTAGAATCTCGATTATCCGAACCTCCATTATTCAAACCACAGCATGAACTTCAACCCATCGAGGGCCCGACATTTGGCAATGCATAAATACGTTGTTGAGAAAAAGATATCCACGGAGAACGTCCATTCGCAGTCTTACGTTACAATTAACGATATTTCAGTCAACTTTATCCGTGAAGGAAGTTAAAATTGAAGCCACGCATCATGTACGCAAAACTAATACACGCAACACAATATGCATTTGTAATGTTCTTTGTCGTGCAGTATTGTTTCACGTATCATTGGTATTCCATTATACGAATCCTCGCTAGTCTGAAGTACGCCCGTTCCCAATTAATGGGATAATGAAGAACGTAATGAATTTGGATAGTGAAGGTTCTACTGTAGGTATAATAGCACATTCACGAAGCATCGTATTGTATCGTTAGCCAGAAAGATATACCTCATACGAATTTTCAATCGCTTCTATGACAATCGAATAGTCTATCGTTACCGATTACTTGTATAATTAACTTAATACATTTCCGTACTCTTCGATCGTGTTGATTGCTAGCAATAATTTAATCATTATTATGTACCTCAGTAAATATATGATATACGTTATATATGTGGTTTGATTTAAATCGGCTGGTATTTGTGATCATGACGATGAGTTGAGCATCCTCGAAAAGACAGATAATTACAATTGTCGATGAAAAATATTTTACCACATGTAAGAATTTATTTTTCAAAAGCAACGTGAATATTTCCACATTTTCGTTGTCGTTTTTTTTTCTCCCTTGTCGTCGAAAGGCAAATAATACAAAAACGTTGCATATCTTCGTTTTTCACACTCGAGAATTTGTGACGTGTTAGCGTGAAATCGTTGTATCTATTAAGATGCAAACTTTGCTTTCAGGCAAGTGCCAAAATTTGAAACAATCGTTTCACCTACGTGACAAATTGAGAATAATGGTAGAATCATTCGGTCATACCGAAGTACGGCATAATCAGAAAAATAATTGCACAGTCTAGAGCGTAGCGTTTAAATTGATAGAATCCGTACAAGATCAACTCCTACGGGAAAAAGTTAATTTTCTTGACGTTTCCTCGATTCCCGTGATATCGCAAAATAATTCACGGCAAGATCGTCCCCTCTGCGAGACAATCATTGCTTGTGAGAAACCCCGTTCCATTAGGAGACCTTAGCAGGGCTTCCCATCGGGTATAAATATCATTGTCCCCATCCTTTCAGCACCAGTTATTCTCTCTTCCATCAACGAAACTGATCGGTGGGAAAAAAATTGCAAAATCATGTAAGTTTGCACCGTGCAGTGTTATCACTGCTGTACATATTACAACATCGAGCACCTGACCAGTGCTTCCGTAAAATCCGTCGCTCCTGCTGTTTGCAATTGGTATCGAAAAGACTTGAGACATTTTTTCCGTTCAAGGAACTCCGCGATTCTCTATCTTGCTATGGGGCTTGCACTTGTGTCATCGAATCTGCGTACAGCTTCCGCAGGCATCGCCGAGCTTCTCAACGGCGTCGACGACGCTGGTTTACAAGTGCCTCCGGCACACACCTCCGTGGTAGGTATATGAATCTTGACAATTCTCGAAAGTGTTGTATCATGGATTCGCAGGGTGGCTACAGACCGGGAACAGTCAGGGAATTTCGACTATGGGGAAAAGTCAGGGAAATGTCAGGGATTTTTACATTTTTTTTTTTAAATCGTTCTCAAACTTTAGCCGTGCTTCGTAAATTCAGTTACGTTAACTTTAGGAAATGTCATTTGTTCAATTTTTTATTATTTGTGTGAGACGAAGCAATAACGTGTGTTTCCTAGATTCAAATTTATATACTCAAGCTGCACAACTTCTGGAGCTTTTGGTCATAAAAGCTGTCCAACGTTACCTGAGTTTCGTGAGAAAACGTCGGGGAATTCTGAATTTCTTTACGGGAAAAGCGAGGGAATTCTATTTGAACACAATTGTCGCCACCCTGAATTTTAGTTTCATACGTACCCTAATCTTTAATGTGCATTTAATTCCACGATAATTTTACAGTCGAATTTGCTGAGGGAGACTTTGGAGGACAATAGCGTCGGTAATTCTTGTCAAGTCGAATATCAAGTGGTGAGTATAAGTGAAGGCACTCGACACGCGTTATCTGTGCGTTGGTGTGCGTTGCAAATTGCGCTGCGCCGCATGCGGTACGTAGACGAGGAAAGAAAGAGGTTCGATAAGTGTAATTTATGACCGCAAGACGTGCGAGCAGCTACTACCCGTGAAATATAAATCGAAACTTGGCTCGGAAGTTTTTCGACGTTTTTCTTTTCATGTTACAGACTAAGCGTGCCGTAGGTCGCTGCATTAAGTTGGGCCGCGACATTCGAGCCTGCGTTTCCGGTACATATCTGGACCCCTTTCATCCGGAATGTATGTAATTCGCAACACGCACGTCGAAGCGGAAGTTGAAGCAGAAGACCTTTGGCACGTACTGCAAGAACCCCTGAGATCTCATGTTTACTTATCACTGATTAATTCAAGATTTATTATCATTATGAATCGTTTGTTTCTAAAAGGGTATGTGATAAATATTCTAGCGAATTTTTTGTCATCTCCATTTATCCTCCGGAATTTGTATTTTCTTATGCTTGAATTAATCGTTAGTTTGTATAATTCTGACATGTATATACTTTCATTTAAATAACATACAAAAAATTTTACCAATAAAGAACATACTCAAATCCTTGCTATAAATCACCGATCGTCAACCTTCGTCACGCTCACTTGTAGAATTAAGAGAATAAAGAAAAAAAAACACAGTTTCATCAGCTCTCGAACAGAATATATTTGACTCGTTATAAGTTGAATTTAATTACCGCTCCCCTTCGGGCGACCGGCTTACTGTTTTCAAGAACCGATCTGATGCAAAAATAAGCACAAGAAGTAAGGGGAAAAAATAGCCTGACTTACCGCGCGTTTGATGAATAAAAATTTCATTTCGACGTGTCCCGCGGCGAAAAACCCACAAGTACTTTGAATCTTGAGATCAACTTTACGGCCGCCTTAGCTTGTCGTGATTTTTCTACGTTACGAGATTTAATTTATGTCTGCCACCGAGCCTCGGAGCGAGCTGGCAAGCTCCTGGAATTGGACCTGCAACCCATGGTGACGCGTCGACTGGAGGGGATCGTATATAGGCGACGATGCCAGGTGCTCACCTTATCAGAACCCATAGTATCGTCGTCATGAAACTTCGGATGCTGTTACACGGCATCTCGACGCTTATCAGCGTCGTTATTATTTCCGCAAGACAAACCCACTCCAACAATGCAAGTGACCACAAGCTGGGTAAGCATTATAGTCAGTCATCAGCGTCGTTTATCGTTATCGAATTCTCTATCCTACATAGTGATCCAATTGCGCAATTGATCGGACTTTTTCAGGGCAAAGAATCCTGGCGCTTTACAGGGTAGTCGATTTCATGGCGCAGAGACCTCGTCAGATGAACGTCGACGCGATTTTCGGACTCACCATAGCTGAAGGCATGTAGATACGTACTCATTAAGGGAGTAGCACTCGCCAGGCAGTATTTTACCTTGAATGTGAATAAATTTTCCTTCACAGCCCACGTTGCAAGCACTGTGAACCACGTGAAATTGACGGTTTTTCACCCTCGTTTTCGAGACGTCCTCATCGATATCCTGGAACTCTGCCGGCGCGCTCGTCGACAAGCCGCAACAGTAGTTTTAACGAAGACTAAGGAAACCGCGATATGTAAGCTGTATGTGCGTTAATGATAGATGGAAGTTAAAAAGTAACGGAAGGTTTTGAGAAAACTTTGGAAAGAGGCAAAAGTGAGTTGATATCCACACGGAAAAAAACCCCAACTTGGGTGTAAAATCGTAATCCTAACTTTTTTTCTCGTGGGAAATTAGCATTATCTATGAGTTGGGTGTACGAATTTGCACCCAAGTTGGGGTTTTTTTCCGTGAGGGTAAAGCTGAGCAAACCTTCTGATATTTTCGTCCTTCGTCTCAGTGAACCAAGTCCTGAATCAGCCGGAGATTTGGCAACGGCCTGTTGCATGGAGCTTCGGGTTATTGGGCCCCAGACCTCCACCGAGTGAGAACAACACGGAATCTTCCGTTCTGGAGTATTTCTACAAGGGGACGCCGAACGAGACCGAAAGCGATCGGTGTCTCTCTCAGCTTGCTCAAGACTACAGGAGGCCCCTTTGTCAGGTGTCGGAGCCCTGCGCCGAAATGTTGACAAGAAATGACGGGCCCAGAGGGTATCCGCTTGCGCACAGGCTGCTGTACGTCGTGACAGCTGTCGCCGTGAGTTTATCTTTGATTGAAATCAGTGCAGGATTAGCAGTTTGGGATACTGATCTCTGGGGCCCGGATAAGTCTGTATTAAAAATAACAAAATATGTACGTATACTTACTATAGACTTGAAAAACTAAAATATGGAAAATAGAAACCGCATTTTCTGGCTCCAAACATCATACTTTATGTAAGAAACCAAGTAAGGAATGAAAATCATTTAACTCTAATGGGTGACTCTGGTTGAATTTCACCCCAAACATTACACACGTTGCCTTAACTTTGCCGATGTTTTACAATATTTAAACAATAAACTTTGGTTAAGAAAATTGAGGGAGCTTTTTCCGCGATCATTAAACAATACCTAGGTATATTTTTTCGATTTTTAGAACTCATTGTTGACACAGAACATCGAATTTCAGCCTGTGTGACTTATATGCGATTCTACTGAAGTGTGACGTATTAGGGTTAGATAAAAAATATGAAAAAAAAACTGATCTTATTTTGCTTTCGCTCTTTCAGCTAAGATGCATGGAGCGCGACTCCACTCCGTTCGACAAACTTATACCTGCCTACTGCACGGCTATATTACAGGATGCAGTCGATATGGAAGATACTAACTTTCCAGCAATGTCAAGAGACATGATCTGCGAGCAAGGTGAGCGCTTCGTAACTTTGTGTCTAATGATCGAAGAAAGCGTTCCTCTCTATGAAAATCGATTTGTCATATAATTATCGGCGTACGAGGTGGCCACGCACCCAGAAGACCTGGAATTCTGAGGGGATTTTTATTTTGGTCATGAAAAAACTGGAAACATCAATTTTCTATCATGTGAATTAGAAATAATTTTTCGAGGTACCAACGATTTAGGTTTTAGTAACTTACTAGAACTGGGAAAATGTCAAGGAAAGCCAGGTTTTAGGTTTTGGAAAACCTGGAAACGTCATGGAATTATTTCCCCGAAAATGTGTGGCCACCCTGGCGTACCTGAGCTCCAAGATATTTCATGGAAGAAATATGAATTTTGAAATCCTCCTTCTCGTTTTTCACTCCAAATCTGGATGCAGTCATTCTCTGCGGAATGGCAGGCTATATGGAGTTTGCCAATGACCATTACGCGGCGTTGATACTGAGCTGGCCGAACGATGTGGGTTGTTTCACGAGTTTAGGGTGAGTTCAGCGCTGTTCAGACCTTGACGTAGGTATTTACTTTGATAATCAAACCCGTAGATTTGGAGAGGAAATATTTCGAAAAAGATTCAAGCGGGAAAGTGAAAGGATGGACTACGGTTGTGACAACCACGCGACGGCGTTGGCCGCAGCAAGTTTGTCTCTGCTGATCCGTCAGTTCGTTGAGACTTCAGATTTGACTGTGTAGAACAGTGGGTAAAAAAGTTTGAACCGAATTTTTGTATTTAAGAGCCGGTCGCCTCTGGTGAAACGTTGAATATCGACGAAGTTTGACACGAGGTAATAAAAATGACACAATAATTTATTCAATTAAATAATAAAAATGTTAGAAAACAGTATAATAATATTATGTGTATAATAAATTCATGTTCATTCATTCGATGCTTGTGCGGTCTGAATCGATGATAAGTGAGTGTATAAAATGTGCGATATCGGTATAGGTCTAATGTGTAACAATGACATGGGGAAAATGAACTTAAAAAAATTTGGAACGAAACTTGATGAAAATAAAAAAAAAAAATTCTTCGCAGCTCGCACACTTTTACCTGAGTATTTATATTATACACCAGCAAAATATCCTTACTTTGGTTAGACTGAGTATAAGTGTTGGACACATTTATACTTAATAGTGCAGAATTGCATTGGGACGAGAGTGAATGAATCGGACGATGTATGTACCTATATTTTGTCATGTGTGATGCTTTGGTGAAATTTTTTGGAAGTAAAACAATTGTTCAAATAATGACTATTTTACAATTTGAACGAGATTCCTTTGCTCCCCAACGATTTCTTCGATCGTTCGCTGTCCGTGTATGCAGTCCTATGCTTTGCGGTAATTGTACGGCCTTCCATACGGCCCGATTCTCACATTGGCCTTCTCGAAACGCAATTGTTGGAAGAAACTGTATACCACCAGCCACATGTAGACGTAAACAACTGCAACGGAGACACAGTGTTTTATTATTAGATGTAAAAATCTTATGACAAGAGCAATTTCACTAGCTTTTAATGACAATCGTCGAGTTCTCGGCAACAACGGACTTCTTTTGAGTCTTTCGAAGGTTTATCAATTGTTGAACGTTTACTCACCAACGGATATCAGACCGAATACTATCCAAAGAGAACCGTTGAGTACGTCGTCGTTCATAAAGAGCATCACCGACGTGTATATTACGCTGATCAAAAGCGACACGGCCAGCATAATACCCAACACGACCCAGGGCAGCATCAAAAACGTATTTCGCTGTAATTGTAAAAATTGGTGAGGTTAACGTTGGGGTTTGGCCTGCTTGAAAAATTTATCAGGAAACCGATGTTGCAGGTAACAGAATAGTTTCGCGGAGCGATACTTTGTCGCGCTATTTGATTGCACGTCGAGTGAATTCGATTTTCGAAGTTACCTCTATAGAATATTCTTTCGTAAAGATCGTTATTTTTCCATCAATTTCCTCGTTTCTCCAAAAAATAAAAAGTCGTCGTTTAGATAAGCTATTTTAATGTTCATCCTCTTTCATTTAATACGCAAAAAACTAGAATGGCATCAATAGATGGATATAAATCACAAGGTGTTCCGAAAAAATGCAGATCCCGTCGGTGAAAATTCTTCCTAAAGTATACTTTACACAGAGATCTTTGCTGGAGTAAAAATTTCACCAGGACCGATCGACGATGTGAAAAATTGATGCGGATAAATAAGCAAGTTTCGATGAACGCCAAGGGTAAATTTATTACGACAATAATTAGTCAAGTTGACGGTATTTAGGAAGAATAATGTGTGCTTGTGTAAAGAGTTGTTACGCTCGGCGATCGTTTTCCGCGGTGGTTAGACTGACATATTTAATCACGGTAAATCGAGCGGTTAACGAAGCGTCAAATCACGTTGTACAATTGTGGGTATCGTGTGCGAGAAAAAAAAATCCTACAACAGGTTAAGTCATCTTGCGATTATATTCGGTTATTATACTGAGAGCCACGCTGAGAAAAAGTTGCGGTTGGATAAACAAACGTGCAGCACACGAGCTCTATTTAAAAAGTACTATTCATTTTGCGGTTGGTTCTTTAAATGATCAAGTTTAACCGAGCGAACGTCACTCGCTTCTCGAAGTTGAAAATACAGTTATAGAGTCTGCAGCAAACTTTTGGATAAGATTATATTCTCTTCGTGAGAATTTTAAGATTCTTGCTTTAATACACGTTGAAATTCTTATTAGTTACGTCATTCTTTGATGCAGTCAACGACCATCCACATCCAGGGTCGCTGCCAAGCCCTCAAATATCTTACCTTGCACACTCCGATGATCAGCAGCGTTGAGATCAGGATCGTCATGCACAAATTTATCGCCAATATGATTTTGACTACCGACTGCGGCAGAAAGTCAATCACGATAGTTTTCCACTCGACTTCCGTTGTCAGCATGATTATTATGGCGATCACAGCAAGAATCTGTGGCAGAAAATCGTAGGTATTATGATTTTTCATTTTCATCACAATCCTAGACGTGATCGAAACGAAAATAAAATTATCTAATTTCACTCACTATTCCACATATTCCGCTTATTATGGTCCCAGTCCTGAGGGAGCAGCACCGGCAGCACGTTGTGAGCTGCATCCTGGAGGAGGTTTAAAGCTCGTATGTTACTCTGGCGAATTGCGTCGCGGATATTTGTACACAAACTGGGTTAAAATAATATCGCGACCACGTGACGCAGTACAATTACGTCTCCATATATACACGTAACGACATAACAGGCATGTCATACGTATATTTCTGCAAACAATACACATTGCGATGTCATGTCTGGATTGGGATAGACTTTAGCGCTGACACAAGTTATAAAGAATGCGTTTAAAATACCGCGGTCGACTCGACTCGTCGATTCGCTCCCTTGCTTTCTCACTCTGCCTAGAATCGTGCGTCAGAAAACCGCGGTTCTTCTTTTTATTCCCCTTCCCCCTTATTCCCTTGCACTTTTCATACTTCTCCAAATCTTTATCAACCCCAAAATGACCGCGAGTGTCGTATCAACCTTGGCACGGTTTCACGCTCGCTCGGCCAGTGGATATATATTTCTAGGCCAACTTTGTACTCCACGGGAATTGTGTGTCAGACTTTGAAATAGCACGATGCATCACGACGAAGCGCTGCTAACGATTTTAATTAAGCCGGCGCTAATCGTTCGGTCGAATTCATTCTCCGGGTTTGCGTACCAAACAGCGAACTTAGTAATATGGGTGGATTAATATTCACGTCTATTCGTGAATGCCCGGTGAAAATAGGTCGCCTAGAATGACCTTCGCTATTTTCGACCTCTCGCAGCAGGCCGCCTGATCGGCCCATTGGCGACCTTTCTTTTCGCCTGGTATAGACAATGCTGGCATTTCCGGGCCAGATGCGGTTCAATGTTTGTGTAATCAGCCGCAAAGCCGTCTATCAAATGCCGCGTTGAACCTTTCAGCTTTTGTACAATTATTGCTTCTGCACCTCGATCATCGTGCGTTGCAGCCGCGGGGCAAGTGGAACGGAAATATTAAGCGTTGCAGCACCGGCCCGTGGTGGTCATCGTGTTTCAATTATACAACGGAGCAGGAATTCCCGCTTCTTTTTAAAACAAACCCGGTTCACGGCATACGTACACCCTGCAAGTGTGTTATTATATGTATACGTAACGCAGTTGAGTTTCGTCATCTTTGCATATTCTGCACCGTAGTGTATACAAATAATTGGTGGGAAATTATGAGAGATTTGTTAAAACAAACGAAACGTGAAGCTTGAGAAATTTGAAAACAACGATTTACCGTTGTTGAAAAGTGGTGAAATTTGAAAGATTACGAAACGATGACTTGTTAAGTGCAGCTGAAGCTTGTCGAGCTGAATTTTTTTGGAACACTTTAATTGAAGCACCCCAGAAGAGAAAGTCTGAACTTGTTGACAGCTCAGTATTTCTACTGAAAACTCACGCGATTTTCAACAGTTTTCTACGCTTACGGTGTATTATTTTATTTCAATAAAATCCAATTCGATTAACTCGAGTTGCGTGTGTTGAACGTCCGTTTCGTAATTTCCTTGTTTCGACACATTTCCGACTTACAGACAGTCACCGAACGTACATCCGGATTCGTCCTGAGGAAACACGCTGTGAATTCCAGTTTTGATGACGAATTGATTGATCAACGAGGTTAAAGTTCGATCCGGTAAATCGGAACATTCTTTGCGTCGAAATTGTATTACGATCTGTTAGGTGCCGTAAGTGAAAAGGGTGTTGGAGTATAACTTGTTACTGCAATTATATATTTTTTTAAACTATGGAATATAGAAATATTTTCTTCTTTATAACGTTTCGCTTCGATGGTCAAAGTTGCGGTATAATGTAAATTGGTGACGATGAGCAGCTCGAGCATATATGACGGATTGCGTGTCATAGTTCGAATTAGGAAATATCTTTTGCCAACACCCGCGTAATCTGGGAATTTCTCAGCAACGTTGAACAGGCTTCAACTTCGGAAAAGAAAGGAAACTGGCTCTCAGGGACGATTCGTGGTGGAGAGAACTGGTGTCACCGGTGTACATGACCGTGAACAACAAGTCGATATCGAGGCCTGATGACGCTCCTCATAAGGAAAGACTCACGGGCCTTGTTTGCCTCGTACATACACATAGCGAAAAAGGTCAAGTGACCAAGAGCTGACAAAAGTTCGGCAGACAAATGGCGTCTCAGACTCTTCAAGACTCGAAATATAAGGGCGCGTGAAATTTAGGGATAATCGTAAATTATCCGAATATTGCCGCATAAAATAAGAAGCTTTTATTTATAGAAGGTGAGTAACCACATGGCAATCATATGCGGTTAAAAATAATCTGAAACCACTTGACCGGTGCAGAGATCGAGTGCATGGCGAAAGCACACTAGGTACTCGAAATTTTTGACCGTCAAGTGCAAGCTGCTGCTGGTGTTCGAGACGCGTAGATGCAGGCGGTCTTCTTACTGTGAAACCGAAGTAAAATTTTACTGGATCCAGGAGGTATCTCACGGTCCGCTTGTTTTGTGGATGATAATAAGGATTGGGCCGTTCTCACGAAACTTTCGCAGCGTTATATGAGTCAAAAGCAGCGCGGTGGACCGTCTTGGTTACTTAATTCACCGTTTTTTTTTTTTTTTTTTGTTTTTATCATGCTATTGGCGCGTCGACGAGAGAATTTCCGCGCATAATGCGCCAAGACAATTAAGTATTGAAAACCGTGCTTGAAAGGCGTGGACAGCCGTCCGGTGGACCGCGATACCTTTTTTGATAAAAAATCCTGGGAGTTGGCTCTGGCCTGATAGCAACTCCCAGGTACGGAAAGGAAGTTACGTCAAGCCGCGTCGAACCGCGTCGAAGCATCTTTGATGCCATTTTGCACCGATCGAATCTCCGATAAGAAATCGAACGCCTGTCTACATAGAAGCCCTGTGATCGAACGATGGCGGCCTCAAAGAGAAGACGTAAAAAAAGAGACAGAGAAAACAACCGCCATTTCAACATATCGCGAATCACAGTGCGTTCGTTGGGTAACAAACTTCCCGATAACAGAATCAGCACGAAGGGTATACTCACGTGTGTCTCTAATTCGTTCCTTTTGTACAAAAGTTGTTTCATGTACTGCTTAATTAATGGTCACTGCTGTCGCGCGATTACTTCCCATGTACGCAAAGCGTTGACTAACAAAACAAGAGAAAAAAAAAAAAACCACAGAACGGATCCCGATTTAAAATTGCGCGCAGATCGTTCGCTGTAGTCCGATCAGAAGAGAGGATGGCAAGAAACTGTGCCAAGACCACGACTCCGCGCCAAATGCGTGACTGTGACCAACACCACCTTGGTCTCGGTAGCGTTACACCGACCGTGTGGAAACCTATACGCTACGTGGGCACCCGGGCAACCTACATCACCGTGTGCCACTCCATCCATCGGCATCTCGGCGTGTGTGCGTTACGTTCATTGCCACGAAAGATGGACCCACACACCGGACTAACGCAGACTCCGTTTCAGCGTTGCGCATATGGGCGGGTACCAGTTCACAGGTGCATTACGTCACCTTTGCGATTAGCAAGGAACTGCGTATGTTCACAACACTATTCGAGGAAGGTCGCCAGCTGTAAGATTCCGGAGAATATCATGGAGAGGCCGAGTACGCAGATATGTACATGTTTAGAGACGAGTTAGACGAAGGTCAAGGGACTGTCATCATTTGCACTGGAATACCAAGTATGGATAGGTACGTACGCGTACGGTAGGTTGGTTCGTTTTTTAAATTTTTTCAAAGTGTCTCTCGAGAAAATTTGTGACAAATACTTTTAAAATTATTTTCGTAAATACTGGATGAAGTTGGAAAATATTTAGAGATCGTTACCGATTATTGTAATATTTTTTATTTATTTTTATGTGTACACTTTACGGACTTACACATGTGTACGTATATATTAGTTTATTTTTTCGTATCGTGGTCCCGTTAATCATTGTTCATAAAAATTAGTGCTAAAAACGAAATAGGAACATTAAGGTGATGCGATACTCCTATTTCGGTAACAAAAACTGTTATCCTAATTTCTCCGAGACGGTAATCTCTCGGATAAAAGACGAGAACAGCCAACTGCGGAATTGTTAGGCGCGGTTTGGTGTTTATTGGTGAACGATTAATTGGATTCTGTTAGCACAAGTTTTTCATGCCATCTTACGAGGGCTTGAAAAGAAAGGAATGTTAGAGAATGCGCGTATTTTTTATTCCAAGCTCGTAATTTACTTCAACTTACGCGATTACGGCACGGGAGGCGATGAGATAATACATATATCTGACCTCCCACCCACCGAACCCGCGACACAATCAGCCTTGCTTTAAGCAATGAAAATATGTTTATAAGCTTCTGTATAAACACCAAAGCTCGTACGTGCACCGTCATCACATACATGTACTCAAGTCTTTCGCGGTGTATGACATGTGCTCCGTTTGCTTATTATCCGTTATCGCAACTGAACTCGTTACTAAACTTATCCAAGTGCAAGGTCAGTAGGTTTTGATTGTCGTATCCGCATCGCCGATGCAAAGTAAATAATAATGGTTATTTTACGCATCTGGTACGGTTATTATACTCGTAAAATCGAGCATTTATTACACGACGTAGTTTATCGGTGAATTTTTTGTATTAAGCGAGCGATGCTTAGCTTGAAGATGTGTTGGCAGGTATCCGCTATGTGCATGATTAACTGGGTGTAGGCTCTGATGTAACACGCGACGCTTAGCCTTTCTCGTCAATTTACGTTAAAACAAAGTGCACGAGCGTCGCTCCGATCGTTCTCTAATAAACAGCGACTATGATATCAGTTACCTATCCAATAACGAAGTTTGCAGGGTCAGGCGCACCTTTGTGCTAAAAGGGCGGTCTATCAATCGATTCGTCGACAAAGTATGATTCACCTGCAGGCAGACGTGGACGCTGTATTAAGTAAACCAGCTGTCTTCACGGGTGATATTGAGATTTCTGGGTCGGCAAAGATGTATTAGAAATGTCGATCGGGTCAATACCAGCGTCTTATCTCATCCAGCGACTGGTTTTCCTCATTTGCCAAATGGACGTGATGTAGATTCGAGGAAAAGGGTGAAATTCGTTGGGAATACTGTTTGGTAAAGAGAGATTTAAGATTAAAGATTTATTACGTGATTCGGGCGTTTATTATAAATAATATAGTTATTAGTTTCCGTAGCGTGTCTAATAATCTTACGTGATGAGGAAATTCATTACACGCGCACTAAACTTTCTACTATATAAGCTCGTTCGGTCCTTTTGTTCTCTTCGTAATACACCTGATGTGAATAATTACGTAACAGTGTCTACTCGCAAGGCTATGCACCATTATCCTACCGTGTCATAAACCTAATCGCGATATTTATGCGCAGTTACACACCGCTGCCGTCACAGAACGTAGACACGAGACATATCGATACCTCACGGAATACGAGAACAGGTTCCGTGACTCTGAATTACACTCGGTATACCGCCTAATCGAACATGTGGGAAAGCAGCTCTGATATTATCTACTGGACAGTGTTGACGCTCTTGTAATTTACCCGATGGCTTAAATTTCTCGAGACACTATGTCAACATGCTGAATATGAAGTAACCAACTATCACGACTTTAATTGCCACTGAGAAACGGGTTGTCTCTCAGAAAAAGGAAACTGATTGTAATAAACGAGTCCGAAATTATTCATCTTATAGGTACTTAATCCATGGGCTATTAAGCGTTGTCAGTAAAATGCATCAGTAGAGGTTCGCGTGAAATAAGAATTGTATTTTGGATAACCGGTAAAGACTGCAAATGAAATCGAGCATCAGCGCATCGTGTCCTTCTCTTGTTTGATGGAAAAATCGACGTGTAGGTAACTCGTAGCAACGAAGGGTCTGCAGTCAGTTTGGGCTTCAAAATTATTGACGTGCGTAAACGCCATGTGATCGAGAATCCTTGAACCTCGTTGAGGCTAGTCCAGGCTATAAATTTTCTCGAGTCCGTTTGATGATGATCAGTAGAACCGATGCCGCAGGCAACCTGGGCGCGCGGAGGTCGCTTAGGATCTTCCACAATCGCGGTGGAACGGGATATACATGCCTAGACGTACACTCAGACAGCTTGTTGGAATATCACCGCACACCGAATTGCTAATCATGGCTTTACTCGGCACGGTAACTTACCTCTTTGTCGAGTCAGTCATCAATTAACCAGTCTATTATGATAATGATCCTGCGGTTATCCATTCGTGGATTACCACGAGAAATGCTTCGCTCTTTATATTCTAGGTCAGAAATGCGATGAATTGGTTTTCGTTCACCTGGGATGGTAACGTTCAGGCGATATGGAACTTACCCGGTCCAGAGCCATCTTTTACAGCGAAGTACCATATTGACTACTGGCTCAAGACAAGTTAGTCCAATTGACCTATGCTATTTGCACAGCTAATTGATAATCAAGCATGAGCCTAATAGCTTGAGGAGGTCAATTGTGCAGGACCGTTTCAATTATCCTAATAGGTTGGGGGCTGTTTGGCCTGTCACAATGAACAGAGAGAAAGGTCGTTCATTGTTGATACAGATCCAGATGCTATCAATGATGCTACGCAGGCTTGGAAGGTTTCATAGTTCCAACTAACGTGGATTGCTCCGTCAAACCAATAAATCAATATCTTTCTGTGTCATTGGCACGCGATTTTATTTCATCACTCTCATTGAATAGTAACAACCTGTTGTAATTGAATTTAACACGGTGTCACACTTGACTTCTGATCCATTAGTTTGCTATCTAATTTAGAAGAATCAAGCTAGTTTCTTTTTCAATTAATTAAAGCGGGCTTGCAAACTGCAAATAAGTAAAAAACAGCATTCTATCTATGCTGAGGTTGTGGTAGTGCAGTGTCTATACAAGTAGACCAACTCTGCGAATATTAAAAAGATAACCGTCAGAGTCTACGCTGCCGTGAAAGTGCGAATCTGATATCAGACCGGTGGCATCGCTTGGGTTCTGTCTGTGACAGTTGATACGCGTTACGCTTGTAAATAGAACAAAAGGCCTGCCTGACTTGGATCAGGTCTAGATACCACCTTATTCTGAACCTTAGGGGGGTATCATGTAATATACTCTTGAAATCTTGCCAAACATCTCGTCATCATTTACAATATCCAATGAGCGTCACCGGCATTACGAAGCTGTAGTTGAGCTAGTACGATCAATATTCTTATCATACCGCAATAATAATCAGTGTAATTTCGCCGTTGCAGTAGTTTCGTGTGTCGTCTTGTTTCGAAACTATACAACCCACCTTCACCTCATCTTCTACGTCGTCATGCTGTACCCAGTATTCACTGGAAATCGACATCGCCTAATGTTGCCTTGGCTGTACCTCCAGATGATGAAGAACATCGTTGCGGATATAATTTGTACAATTGCTGGTCTGTTGCTTTGTTGGATATTGCACTCGTGCGGGTTATTGGCTGTGGAGTTTCTCATTGTTCGGATAATATCGATGAGTGAGTGAATCCTCCCTCTTATTTTAAAATCGTGAATACAGTAAACCGCTCGATCCTAAAGAATCTTGGACTCCTGAGATTATAACTTGTGATCACTTCCTTCTTTTATTCACCGTATATTTTCCCATCGGCAGTGCCTTCAATATACTTATGGCGTCGGCTGAGATCTTACTACTTTGATCTTCACTACGCTGAGTTAGATGGTGTATCTGTTTTCCCAATGATCAAGCCGGGTCGGAGTCTGACGTTAGCGCAACGTCGCAGGGCTTCGAAGTCTTTGGACGGTAAAATACCAAGAACACCAGATCCTGACAACGCGTCAGGAATGAATTACAGTTGTCTGACTTACAACGAATTCTTTGGTCCGAAGGACTGGGAGATACCGTCCGATCATAAGATCTCAAAGTCTCTGACTACTTTGTTGAGCATAGAAAGTCAGGACTCTGATGACGTTGATGATGACTCGCGCTTACGTATTATCGACGATGCAAACCTTACACCAGCCGAAAAAACCAGGAAGATCCTCGGGCTCACCTACGAAGAAGTTGAGGCCACTACTGTCAAGCTTCACAAAAAACCATCCACTGACCTCAATGCGGTTGAAAGGAAGCCGTCAACGTTGTCTGTGACAAAGGAAGCCGTTGAACCACGCACCGTAGCAACGCAAATTGAGCATTCATTTTCTAGATCGAAAGACGAATTAGCTCAAAGTTCGAGGAGATGTATCTGCTGTGAAAAAACGATTTGTTCTAAAGAAAATGATCGAGATTCCCACAGTTCTACATCTGATGCTGGATCGATGCACCAAATAGTAATCGTAGCGTCAGGAATTGCTGGGGAATCAGTCGATATTAAGAGAGAACGGCCGAGTAGAGGGAAATCGTTTCATTGCTGCAGTCAGAATCGTCACGATGAAAGAAAATCGCATGAAAAAGAAGACGATAGCAATGACCTGGACGAAAGTAATTCGGGAAATGCAAAGGCTGCAGAAATTCTTGCGCGATATCAATTGGAATCAAATACAGTATCAACGGCATTTAGTTACCACACTCATGATTCATGTCTTCCTACATCCTGCTTCCAGGCCATTGTACACAGAGATGGTATCGTCTGGGAGAATCTAAAAGAGATAAACTTTGTTTCCGTAATAAAAAGGATGCTCTATGACGAATTTAAACCATTTAAACTGCAGAGGATTTACGTTGAAGGTAAAAAATCGAGGGAAAACGCAGAGCAGACTCTGAACAATATTTTGAAAGAAATTGACTGGAGACTTCGATGGAGTTGTGAACACAACAAGGATAAAGGCAATCGTCAAAGTGATCATCGTTGCGAAACAATAATCTCCGAGCGTGAAGATGGCTCTCTATTTATTGACAAGTTTTCTCATTCCTCTGCGGCGGGGAAACATGCATTTTCAGCACAGAGTTCAGTCAGCTTTGGGATCAACGCTGATATTCTAGCTCTAAATGTGAGTCACGTTTTCGAAAAGATGCCCATCTCAGGTATTGAAAGCTTTGACTCTACAACCATTTCAAAAAAGGAGTCACCGATTCCATCTCATCAAGATGTCTCCGCTGACTCATACTTAATATCAAGCTTTCCGAGACATTCTAACATGTTTCACAATTCAACAACAGAGCTTGAAGAAAACTTAGAAGAAGAAATCATAAAATCGGCCACTCTGCCGCAGGGTCATCATGATCATAAACCACCAGCTATTTCGAGAATGTCTCTCAAGATTCAGTGGGAAAACTCAGATGAAAAAATCTACAGTTTGTCATTGCTGGGAGATGAGAGTGTCTCTTCTGGTCCAACGAACCCGACGAAATTCAACGAAAAATTTCCTTGCTCTTCGAAAATTTCACCTACAATGACAAACAAAAAATCCGAATCACGGATAAATCGTTTGCCCGAATTTAACAAGCCAAGTGTTGCAGTTCACTCAATTTCGGATTCACAAAAATTGATAGAAATTGATAAAAGCATTGTTCTTTCTGCTCCAGAGAATGAATCAGTGGCTGGTGAAAAATCTTCTCAAAAGGGCAGCCGTTGTAGAAACTGGTTGGATACGCGATCCCCGCCCAGTTCATTGGGGTCTAGTAAAATTCGGAAATCTTCTAGAGAGTGGGAAGTGAAAGCTATCGAAGCACTCAAAGCTTACAACGAAAAAACCATCGTGAAATATAAGAGAGAAATGGATGCTCGTAAGCAGCATGAAAGACCCAAAATTGGACATCGACAAGATGATTCCCACGATTCACGGACTGGTTTACTGTTTTCGAAGCAGCCAACGGCGATTTCTTGTTCAGATCGAGATGATGCAGAACCTTCAGTTTCACCCACTGCTACTCGTCGGAGTCACGCCAACCAAATCCTGTACGTCCCTTCGGTACCTGAAATTGAAACTCCCGAGAAGGAATTGACGTGGAAAATTGATAATGCTTATGCAAGGTTCACGAGGTCGAAACCAATCGATCCCTCTTCTCTGCTCAGAAAGTGCGCGACGAAAGAGTTCGTCGAAATGTACAGCGGTAGTGGACGACTGAAGTCAGAGTCGCAGAAGGTTAAAATTCAGGATAAAGCAGCGAGGAAGCAGCATTCGAAGTACAGTAAATCTGACAGAGGAGGAAATGAGTCTGATGTCAGTTCAAAATCGTGCAGAAGAATCGAGGGCTCACAAAAAGGACGGGATTTGGATAGAACTACCGCAAACGCAAACTTCAGAGCTCAAGAGATCGAAGTTTATTTTTTTGAACGACACATCGATGACAAACCTACGACTAGTAAGGACGTGTCAATTACAACGATAAAGACGTTCCTCCCAAAACGAGGCACTGATACCTCTACTACTGGGTCTTCGGAGATTTCGATACCCGATGAATCTCGGTCACCGATGGTCGACGTTTCGACAACCTCTGAAGAAGTCCCACGTCGAATTGAGGATGAGTACTACGTACAGTTGGGGGAGAAAAACATACCGGAGAACGTTAGAGAAGCCATAAAGAATATCGACTGGTCATGCGGGTGGTTAAATAACAACGAAATCTCTCAACGAGAACGAAACGAGTTGAACGACACGATCGTGACAAGGGATCGTAGTTTAGAACAGCAAGATATCGTGTATGAGACTACAGAAAAAATGCTACAGAGTGCTTTCGCCCATAGCGAAAGCTCTGAGAGAGGATTTCATCTGGGCGAAAGAACAAATGAATTTTATCCAATATTCAATAACGTTAATCTCACTATGGGCGAAATTGTGAAAGCAGCAGCGTTGAGGGGGTATAGAGACGAATTCATCAGTCAACCAGCAACAGAAATCGAGATACCGGAAATCCCTGATGTAGATCTTTATAATCTGGTCGACCCGCTCTGCCCACTGGAGCGGAGATCATCTTCCAGACAATTTTTGGGGTTTAATTTATCAGCCGATATTGGGATGCACGCAGTTCATGAGGAACAGGCATCCTTGTTGAGCATATTCAAGGGCTTACCGACACCTAAAATGTTGCCGACTTTTTCAAAGCGACACGATTCGGAACGACGCATAGGATCTATACCGAGAAGTCGCGAACGAGTAGGATTGGCTCTGAGAGATATCATCCATCAATCTCCTGACACAATCCAGGGAACCTCGTTCAGACTCAGGTCGTTTGATGTCAACGGGGAACCACCGTTTCAGGTTGACGTTACGTCTTGCCAACGTATTCTGAACCACTTCAATTCTGGGGGGAAAGAAATGCAGAACGTAATAGAGAAGATTTTTGACCAACTTCCTAACTCTAAAATGTTTACTCGCAGTGAGGATCCAAATTTGCAGATTCGTGATAACCTCGATGAGAATCTATTCGGGAATTTGCGGGGCTCGGAATTTATAACAGTTTTACAAATGATCACCAATTTACAGTTAATCAAAAATATTGCTGGGAAAATTATCAACGTGAGTGATGACTGCCGAGAGTCAGAAAAAACACCGGCTGACAGTACTCGTCATCATTCTGTTGATCAAAATCAAATTTCACCAGAGCAAGCAATGACAGTGCCAAGGATATCAGACGCGCCAAAATATCAACAATTAAAAGCAGAAACTTCAACGGAGACTAATGATTTAGGTCGAACAGAGGATCGAGAGGAGATAAAATATGGTTCAAGTTGTCAAGTGGTTATTGATGCCGAAAATAATCCAGAAAGCAGAGTCTCTTCCGCTGAGAAAATTGATGAATTGTTTGACGATGAGGGAAAGAAACTTCTGTCGAATATTTTGGAAACAGAAACATCAATTCTACCACCAACGCCCTCTGAGTTGCTTAGAAGAGTAAATTTTAGACGAAATGTCATCAATTCCGTGTTTTATCAGGCTATGGAACAAAACAATTGTACGAATGGATTAGTTTTCTTGCAAAAGGGAACGAAGGTGAAAAAACTTGAAGCTGCCAGTGAAGATATGAAAGTTGAGAGCGAGTTCTTGACCACAGAGCATAACGAGCCAAACGATTTTAATTCACCTCGTTCTGCAGACGTGGATGTAAAAGCGGACGTTGCAGACTTGTGGATAACGGATGGTGAGCAGAGCTTATCTGGAAACATAATAGTCCATCCTACGGAAGATAAATTTTTCATCGGACCTGATAACCCAATGTCGGAAAAAGTGTTGAGAGATGTTGAGTCTGCAGAAAGTTTGATTAAGAAAATGAACACTGTTTTAGAACCGTTTCATGTTCATGGAAATAGCCGTGAAGATCAAATTGAAAAGTGCGAAACGTCGGTTGGTATAGAGGGTAAAGTTTCCTCGGTAACAGATTTGCGGTTTCCAGATAACAGCGAGTTACAAAAGTTGCATAATCTCATGAAAATTGTCGTGAATTATGCTATGATTACTGAATATTCCTCGGGGATTTTCTCATCCAGTGAGCCTGGACAGTCGACATCTTCCGGCATTAAGTCATCACAACAATTGAACAATTCTGACGTGCATAGAAAAGATAAACACTGCACAAATGAAATTTCTGGCAATCTTGAAGAAGGATCTGATACTCTACCAGGTATCGGTGACCTCCAAGCTACTCAAGACCCTGTATCAAGGTCGAGAAGTTCCCAGAAAGAGACGAAGCACCAGGTAAACCGTTTTTCGAGTTGGGATCGGATGATTCCGTTGTCTACGAGACTCCAGCTAGCCAGAAGTAAACGGAAAAGTCGGGCAAGAAAAGTTGTGGCTATCCCCGAGCCTTCTAGAAGAGTGGTCAAAGTAGATAAGCTGATCGCAGAGAAAAATTTGGATTTTTTTAGCGCGAGATACGTACCTCAGAGAGGTAGAGGACTATCTTCGGGTTATCTGATGGACTCCGACAGTGATGGAAATTTAACCGTTTCACGTCCTCCCACGCCCAGTTCAGTTGGATCGGCGGTCAGCCAAAGTTTGTCATGCGATAGTGAACAGCCTGATGTTTTTTCTGATCCGCTGATGACTCCTGGAATTCTTTCCTCATCTGAAATGACCCAACACTCGCACGTCACTGACGTCCCTAGACAAATTTGCTTGACTAGTGCATCTCAAAATCCTATTGGAGAAACAATTTTATCAGAAAATGCTTTGGATTTGATGAACAACTTGCTGCCTCCCAATAGCGATTCGAGAAGGTATTCATGTCGAAATGAGATGATCGAAACTCAACAATCTTCGGAAATGTCTAGTTCATTAGTTGTGGTTGAACCAGAAGCACCTTTACGTGTAGAGTCAATTCTGCTGGATGTGATTGGTGCTGATGAAAGTACGAAAAATGGATGGCGAGATGAAAAATCGCATGTATTGGTTACGAAAACTCTCCCCACCAAAAGTGAACTCAATCGTATGTCACCAATTTACGCTACGAGGATTGAAGATAAGTTGAACGACGTGATGCAGCAAATTTTGAGCCACCAATTTAGCCGAGTCGAACCTCAGACTTCTTCTGTAACTGATTCGAAGATTGGAAGTTTCATTTCGGTTTCTGGTCCTACGATGATTGACTCTTGGATCGACTCTCGGTTGAATGACTGCGATCCGGAAGCAGAGATTCAAACACGAAACCGAATGAAAGAAGAGTGCCAGAAGAAGATCGTGAATATTTTGGACAGGTCTGATGATACGCCTATTGATGAACTCCTTGGTCACTTCAGGGGATCAGTCGAATCAACATCTGAAAGTTCGGGTAGTGTGCCGTTTGAAATGCCAGTGCCAAGGTCTAGAATTAGCCTAAAACATGTGGCCATTGGAACCGAGTACAACGTTGAAGTCTTCAAAGACCTGTTGCATCTATTTAAAAAACTCCTTACCGTCAATGTTCATTCCCTGGTTCAAACAACATCAGAATCTGACCGAAATACGCCTGGAGAAGGATCTCGGGATGCTATTCCGCCGTTTAATTCTTCTGATGAAATATACTTGAAAGGGACATCAAACTTATCCAGAATCGACTCACCGCTTGTTGTCAATCCAACCAAGGATTTAGATAGCGCAGTAAAGCTTTTGCACTTGCAGAGTTTCAGGAAAGAACATTCAAATACAGGAGTCGATGAAATCCAGTCTCACGAAAATCTAGTGAAAAGTAATAACATTGTGCAAGTCAAGTACTCAAATTTCCTTGAGAAACTCGACTCACCTAGTTCAGATTTTCATAGCTACGACAGTTTTGCAAGTTTGTCGTACCGAAATATCACCGATACGTCCGAATTAGTTTCCCGGGAAATTTCCATCTCCAATCACACATTCCTTGAAGAGTTTCCCGAACAGCTTGAGAGCAGCATAAATTTATTACCAGAGTCCAGTGAAGTTGTTGATAAACGGTCGAGCGAATCGATGAAATCCCAGTTTGATGAAGACTCTGCTGAAACGAGTTTAAAACAGCAAACAAGTGCTGTTAGTTCTGATACAAATGGTAGTCATGCAGCTTTAGCCTCAACGAGTAGCAGTACGTGTGATGCTGAACCAAAGAAAGATGCGGTGTCAACGAAAAGCTCAATACCCAGGCCAGTGAAAAACAATACGGGGAGCAAAGAGACATGACACAGGGCAAGGATATCGGCACTGAGATTTGTAATTCAATTCGCATTCACGTTAACAATTATGAAATAGAAATGAAAAAAATAAGTGCTACGTGTCGCATCGAGTTTCGTACAATTCATTGTGTAAACTTTAGGAAAACATTTCGTTCTGTAAGTAATTGATGAATACATGGACAACCGGATGAGGAAAAGGAATCCCGCCATTTTTTTTTTATTTGAAAAAGGCCTCACTTTATTTATAATATATTTCGTATAAAACAATTGACTGGCTTACAAAAAATTACATAGTATGTACATTATGGGCACGGTAATCGTGCAAGGCAATGATGTATGTATATCGTTTTATTCCTTTCGGTGGAATGAATATTCTTTAAAATACATCACACCAATGGTTGAACCTAGTCCATCATCTGAACTGATCGGTATAACATAGCATTCACAAAAGTGTAGTACTCATTTTTGTCTTCAACTGTTCTTTTAATGGTACCTGTTAAAAGAACAGGAAAGGAAACCGGTTCCTCAGCAAGTCTCATCGTAGCTGTGCTCCGAAGGCGGTACAACGTAGTTGGGGTCGCAGATGGTATTTTTTATAGCTTCTTTTACGTTCGCCCGAAACAGTCTGTAGTTGATGTCATGGGGGTCGAGTTTCCCGTACAAGTACATTGGAAGCTTGTTCGACAACGCCCACATGCTCTGATCCGGTTCGTGGTCCACTTTAATATCATTTGGGAATACTAGGGACACGTTGCTCTGCCCGATGACTCCCAAATTCTGTGGTATGTATTCCTTCCTGGAGTCCCAGCACCAGATAGAGTCCCTCGTCACCATGTTGAAGAACATCACGCCGTTCCTATCCATAGCAGATCCTGAAGAGTGTCCGCAATACTTGGCTCTCGGCTTACCGATCGGGATGAACATCTCCGGATTATCTTCCGCAGTTTTCTCATCTCTGAGCACCGACGTCGAGACCGCGAATTCCCGGAAGCTTGACATTGGATGAAAAAAGAGAGTGCGGTCGTTATTCACGTCGACTGGACTCAGGGAGAGCCCGAAGATCCCGTCGGTCCATTGAAAGTGCAGACCGTGAAGTTCGTATCTCGATGACAGCGGGTCCGGGAAGAAAAAGTGGTGCTCGATTCGGAAGGATTTGTCCTTGAAGAGGTCATAGACGACTATTCCGAATCGCCAAACGTCGGCGAGATAGGCGAACGCGTGCTCGCACTCCCCGGCGCGGATGTCTACGGCGAGGTTCGAATACAGAGAATCTTGCTTTATGTACTTCTTCGGCAAAGTGTACTTTTTCAGTAGCCTGTCGGTCTTTAAATCGAAAATGAATAATTCAGGGGGACAGACTTGCTGCGGATCCGACATGATGTCCGTTTGCCCCGAATCCAAGACCCACAGTCGATCGCATTGGTCCACTTGAACCCGGAAGACAGACGTTAACCCGGCGCAATTTTCTGCAACAAATTTACATTCTTGTATTGTTACGAACAATTCCTAACCGAATACGGGCTGATGTTTTGGTGTTAAACATTTTTTCTTCGCCAACTCTACCTGGGTCGTGCCACGCCCAGTTTGGGTACGGGCGCAGTTTCGGGCTTTTCTCTCTTGAATATCGCGGAACGGTGGCGAGGGTGGCAGGTATGCCTTTCTTCCACCTTGGTAGAGTCAGGAATATTTTATCCTTCCATACCTCAATTCCCAGGGGCAGAGCATTTTCCAGCTCGTAGTGACCAGCATCAATAGCACGCTGCCTCGACAACTCGCTGTCGAACTCGAAATCGACGGTCCTCCACGAGTAAATCTGCCAAAGATATCAGTAAATTCCACGACGTAGCGAGGGAATAGTAGAGGGTAGAAAAGTGGCGATGAAAACGAAAGTTTCACTTTCAATCTTTATGAAAACATTATGATTATTGCCTGGAGCTAATTAAGAAAGAGTTGGGGATTCGCTATATACTTATAAATTACGAGCTCTTTGTTTCTCCGTATTCAGCTGACATTTAAAATGGTGAATTCTGCAGTAACATAATTCATGTAGCGGACAGCTTCTCGGTTCTAACGCATGTTCGCTGTACATCAGACTTTGAAGATTCTCACGGTACTGTGCTTCCGGGATCATCACAACCGGTTTGCATGAGTATAAATTAGGTACCGTGACCACCAACATACTGCTCGACACTGATTCTTTCTGATAATTAAAAAAAGGAAATTTCACCTGCTCCATGGCTGGTCCGCTGTACTCGTCATGGTATCCGTTGTTTTCTGGCGGAATGAATTTGTGCGCAGTACTATACTCCTCCGTCTGGACGTTGATGATGCTTCTGAGTGCGGGGCTTGGCAATTGGTACACAGCGTCCGTGTTGACGTGATTCTGAAACAAGCCAAGATCATTTTCACTTGTGTAATCTTCCACCTTTGTGTCAAGTCACTTGATGTTCTCGCTGTTGGCGATAATTTGTAGCGTTTATTCTACTGCGTGTTGGGTTCAAGGAGAAAAAGTGTGAGCTAAGCACAAATTTTGACGCTTACTTGAAAAATATACGAGACAAAGAAACCAGAATAATGATCTTGCAAACTGACAAAAGGCTTACCGGAGCACTGTAGTACCCTGGGCTTTTCGGTGGAGGTAGTAGGTCTTGGGAAACGGTTTCGGTCCCGGGCAAGTTCCCGAAGTTCTGGGCTCCGATCAGGGACATTGACATGAGCCATGGAATCACGTTGGCCATGTCTGTGAAAATTCGGATGAATTCTTGTAACGAAGTACGAGTCGTTAAATTGTTAGACAGAACGAGCGAAGATCAGCGTGAAATGGATTTAACGGCACATAACAAAACAAATACGACTCGATTTGACCGCACGCAGAACAGCACCGGTATCACTCCGACGCGATGAGAAAAAAGCTGCTCTTTTTCATCGACTTTTTAACTCAATTCACTCTTTCTTTTTTACGATACAGTAAATGTTGCATCTTTCTTTTAAAACTGCCGCATCGAGCTACCGATGTTTTCTTTCGTTATTTGTTTTATAGGCAAATTTTTTCCCAAATGATATGGGTGATCGCGATCGGTTACTCAACGCTTAATCGAGGCATAGACGATGAAAATAACCTACTACTATTTTCATCGATGTTTTATCACCACGTGCAACGCACTTTAACAGGAAACGCGGCACTTGCGAAGTGAGAGTTCGTCGCCGCAAAAGGTTTGCGTATGAGAGGATGTCGCTGCTGATACACGGTGCAGTGTGAGATCGTATTGGCATATCGTCCGAGGCGCTCGTCCCCATCAGAGCCAGAGAATCCCTACCTTTCTCTCTGTGAGAACCCTGTGATGTAACAGCCTCGAGGCGTCTGGATACGAGTACGCTCAGAAGGAGGCCTAGATTCACTTGTAAAAGGCAAATCGACCATTATTTCGAATGGGAACACGAGTGCAGCACAAGGATTCCATTGTAGACTGCACAAGACGAATTAGCAAAAAACGCAAATCAGTTGGTATTAATCGCAAGTCCACGATGCAAACGAGACTGCATGTGAGCATTAATTAACGCAATTAAGATAATTATCGTACGCGGAAAAAAAATTTAATGTAGATTTTACAACTATCGTGTTGAATATATCGACAGCACCTTTTTGGAGTCAATTCTAAATCAGTTGCGGTATATCGACCCAAGTATATTGTAATTCTTACTGTCAGTTCTCTTACTGTCAATCTTGCTACAATTGCTTTAGATTTAACTCAAAAAAAGTGCTGTTCATATATTCACCACGAGAGATGTAAGATCTACAATTATTCTTCTTTCCGTGTAGCTAAACCATTCAATCCAACCGCAGATGGTCATTTGTCATTTGTGCACTTTCACAGTCTATAAGATACATTTTGTGCTTTCTCGAGCGGAATGGAGTACTTAAATCAACTTTTGACGTTTTAGTGTTGCAAAAGAAATTAGTTGAAAGAATTTATTGCTCGGTGGTTTTTACGTTCGTATTTTTTTTTTTTTTCATGTCGCGGCCAAAAAGTTGTGCGCAACATTTTTTTCGACGGTAGGAGAAGACGTCAGGCATTTCATCAACTTGTGTATAGATATTGGGAAGTCTGTAATGCAAAGAATGGAGCTGAGGAACTTTTTATAAATTTCTTGCAGACGTTGGCGGATCCTCTTTTTTGGTGCGGCTATCTGTTATGTAGTTGCCATTTATTTGCCAACCGTTGCTCAAGTGAATAGATCGACAACTTATACGGCTGATCAACGTTGAAAAAGCGCCGAAGCCAGATAATATCACAATTGGGTCAGAAATTATGTAAAACCCTAACTGCAGACTGCGCTGTCCAACTCATTGATTAATTGTATGTTATATAGCTGTGCGAATAAACGAGCGTGGATAATGCGCGCGGATCACTGATGTTCAATTTTCGCAAAAGTTAGTCGCCGTTACGTTTGCTCCGCGTCAGTGATACTGTACAACGGCTTTAAACAACGTGTTCGCTGAAGGAGAGGAAGTAGTTTTGAGAATCTTCGCGGATTCTGATCAGCCGTTAATCGGTCTTTCTCCCGACCCCAGGAAGCGTGTGAAAAAGGTCGGCCTCGCCGAGTGATGGTCGTTGCGAATACGTCGGGTAATAAATAAGTACAGTCTGCAGTAAAAAGTACGGGACGTTGCAACAAAGAGTCGCTTTCATAACTGCGAGTTCCAACTTCTACAGTTACCTACTAGTAAAATATTCGTATTTACGTAATCTGCCAATTATTTACGTTGGATATCGAATGGCCCATTCGGTCGGTAGGCGTGCCTGTCGCCGTTTTTCCTAACGCATCACACCTCGCATTTATTTCGATAATGAATTCTTGGATGCGTTCGAAAATTACGAAACACGTTCTGTATCGCATGCGGAAAACCGCCGATGCACGAAAAGAAAAATATTGTGGATTTTACATTTCCTGTGGTGAATATGTATGTACAACAATTGCGGCAAGACTTACAAATCTGATAAAAGGAGCTACAATATGCTTGGTTAGATATATCGCAATTCATGTAGATTTGACTCGGAAAAAGTGATGTTCATATAGTCATCACAACAGATGTAAAATCTACATTACACTTTTTTACGTGTGACTCTGGAAAATTTTGCGAACATTTTGCTGCTTGTCGATGTGTAATACTTACTCCCCTTGCCGCTTGCATTTCTCAGCTTTCCTCTATTATTCTGCAAAAATTCTTCGTGGTATTTAAAGATAGCAGGGTTGGTCCAGGCTGCCTGGTCCAATTCGTGGAAATAGGTGCCTGGAGATCTGGCATTCTCCCCTGGACTCCATTTGTAAATCCAACCGGTGCTGGCAAGATCTCGTTCTGTATTTTTGGCCTTCCTTGTCATGTTGCATTTCTTAAAAGTAGAACATTCACAAGATTATTCAGCTCTGTGCAATAACGTATAAAAGAGTAGGCAAAAAAAAAAAAAAAGAACAAACGAAGCATAAAAATGCGACACGTAACAGCGATATTTGACGGGCAAATAATTCTTGTACACTTTCAATGGTAATTTACGTTCGCTACTTCGTTTTCTCGCGCACCTGTTTTATACCGATCTACTTACGTAGCTGCCGCGTGTGAGCACGGAATGTTCGCAAACAGTGCACGCAATAGAAAATGTTCAGATATTTGCAACAGTCGCAAAACTCAGCATCAATATACATAGTTGTGCAAGGCTTTCGTTTCTCGCAATTTACGACATAGCCATGTTTAGTAACATTTCAGCTAATCTTCACGCGTTAGAGTCATAAGATAAATTTATGTCAACGTGCCAACAACTCGGGTTCAACGTCAGTTCACGAACCGTTATGCCATTCGTGTAGAAATCGTCGAACGTGAAATAAATGTATAATCATCAGGGATGGCAAAACGATGCTGTCATGTAAGCATCGTATTAATTTATGTCGATTTCTGATCGGTTACGGTACCTTCCAAGCTACGCGTGATTCGCAAGAGTGGACTTGCTGATATTTTTTTGTTTGTTTTCTAGTCGGAGAAAAGATGTTGATGATTTTAGGCGCCAATTAAATGTCGTGAAAAGATTTATGCGAAATCGCCATTTCTCTTGTGTATTTACGATAAATTTTGCTAAGTGTTTTGAACTATCTGAAACCTATGTAGTAAAGGGGGATAGCTCATGATAAAAATAAATGAAACGAAGTTTTAACATAATTATTTAAGCATTTAGATAATAGCGCAAGGTTTTTGCATATTAGAATTCATAGTTTCTACAGTTGTGCCTGTACAACTGATGTTTTACATTCTTTCAATGAAACAACTGATATTTTATAATTCCCGATTTACAAAAACCTATTTGCACTTAAATTATGTGGTTAAATATGTTGACAGAACAAGTTGTACAAGGTACGAATTACAACTACAGCTATCTGCCTTGATCATTTTTTGTAACCAGCGTTATTACGTTATCATTATCAGCGTATTAGCATGAGAAACAAAATAACTAATAAGTTTAAATGTTATAGAATTCTGGTTCCAATTATTTGTCGACATTTCAGTCGTAAGAAAATCTGGAGACAGGGTCAAGTACCTCAGTAATTCAGACTGTATAAGGTGTAAAAGCCTCCAGAGTTGAGTCAGTCGGCATTTCTTTTCTCCTATTCTCACGTGGCATCCTCACGCTGCAGGTGGAGTTTTTATTTTGGTTGAAAAGCCGCGAGATCGTTATCGAACTTGTTGTTAGCTCGCGTGATATTACGTGCCGAGCAAATTCATCACTCTATTCACTTCTCATGAGAGCTCATTAAACAACGTAATCTTCTCTGAGCTGGCCCTGCTTGTGTTAATGTTTCTTCCTGATAAATTTCACCCTGAGACTTTCATCCGCGGATGCACCTGCTCTTTCCGTATTCACTTCCGGCTCGTTTTGCCCCCCTCCGGTACAAAGCAAACTCGGCCGCGTCAAAGATCAACGAATACTTTGAACCGTCCGCGCAGCTGTCAGTCCGGCTTATAGTTATTTTGCTACTACGATACGGTCGGCCCGTTATAACATTTAAGGACAGATCAATCTCTAGAGCCGACTGACTGACCGCCCCACTTGGAGAAAGCCTCGGCACTGTTATTGTAGTCCGGTTACCTCTTGTCTACAGGCTACTGTAGAAATTGAAACAACGGCCCAATTCCGAAACGATTCGTTAAACTGGACCCGCACAGGGAAGCGGAGAAATTTACACGCACCTTGCATAATTTAGAGACGCGTGTTGTCGCCCTCTCTACCCTAAAATTTTTCCTTTCTCTTAAGGCCTCTAATTAGTAACCTAGAGAAAGTGTGAATGACCTTTGAAAGAGCTCATTTTAGCAAATTACGTAAAATATCCGTGTACTTACATTTAGCAGCGACGCATAATCCCTGGAAAGCTTTCACATAACATGGTTTTTTTTTAAATCCAATATGAATATTTTTAGAAAAGTCGTTCTTTGAATTAGTGTCGAAGTATCAGCGACATTCCTTTCAATCTTCCAATAACAGAATTATAATTAAAAATTTCTGGATTTTTGCTTTCGCAATTTATTAAACTTCGCTTATACTGATCTAAAGTGACTGATCCACCCGTGCCATACTTCGAACCGTAGTATCGATTGCGTTGCTTCGAATCAATTCCAAGCTTTTATACTTATCTACACACGAATGCGGCGAGGTTTACTTCGTGCTAATTCCAAGATCAACTTTTGCCATGACGAAAATTTGATTCCGGTTCCACTCTCTTCGGTTGCAACCTGAACCCAATTTGTACGGAATATTTATTAGTCTTGTGATCAATCGCACGCGCCATAACATTGCAGGCTCTGTCGATATTCGAAACGCCAATCAAGATAATCAGCCAGGTTCCATCAGGTATGTTAAGCAATCAGTAGTAGCCGCCCACTCGTGCAGTAGACCATTCAATTTTAGAACAGTCATCTAATCCTGAACTTTTTGTTGTTGCTCTTGTTTGTCCTATTTTGCCTGCATCTCTACCACTTACCTAACTTGTTTCATGAATTAATTATTTACTGAGACTGGCCATGAAAGACAAAATATCGCTCATGGGAAATTGACAATTTTAAACTTGACGTTCTTGCGTAAAATTTAACAATGCATGGTATCGATTTCAGTCGATATATCGATGATATAAACGAACTGAAATAATCTACGGCTTGAATCTACGACTGTCCAAATTGTTACAGCGTGGAAAGAAAAAGTTTGCGCTCGAATCACGAGATGTTCTCAACGAGCAACTGACACATCCGGATGATTTAAATATCACAGTAAAGCTTAAGCTAGATCATGACCTTACTGCAGCGAAGGTAGGTTGCATTTTGCACCAATACTTTCATTGCCGATGGCTCAAGTTATAAACCTGATTCCGAGTAAATGAGTTCTTGGATCGCGAGCAAGAATTAATGTCCAGGGTTGCGAAACCAATTATAGCGTAATCGTAAGCCATCCATCCGACGAATGTTTGACCATACGAAATTTAGAGCACGGAGTAACTATTCATCAGCGAAATCCGGGTGGCCAAAAATGAAAGGACAAGAAGGGGAAGAAACAAAATTGAATCGAACCTCTTTCTTGTTTTCACAATATCTGCATACGTGGTCGTACCCAGAAACAAGCTTGCACTAACATAACGGTGATTACATGTGAATTGATTATTATTTCATAGACTCAGATTATTACACTGAGATTATACTGGTTAAGTACAGTATAAATTTAATCCTTCCACTACTTCAAAGAGCAACTCTAGCAGGATTCTAACGTTCACTTAATCGAAGTTTTGGGTGCCACGCATTATTTTCTGGAAGCGATTAGTCGTCAGCTAGAGCTCTTCTTTAGATATATGTCGTATAGATCTATTGTCACCTTGAGACTACGGGAAAATTTATGGGTCTCCTTATCTTGAGCAAATAAGAGCAAATAAGATAATCTGTGAATCAGTTTAAAATAATTCGTGTAAACGATTGGAGTGCATTTGCATGGAGGTGTAGTAGAATGATCACCTGAACTTTATGTTTACAATGAAGCACTCAGCTTTATATCAAGCTCATAAAACATGAGCTTGATATGGTTTCGAATGGATTTGATCACTTTTAAACAGATGTTATACGATTATGGTATTTCGAAACCAACAATGGTGAGGATAGCATATCATGATTGCCTGTTGTGGTAGCGCGTCCGCCGCGTGACCGCAAAATACAAGTAAACGGACCAGAAACTTTGCAGTGTAAATACAACGGCCTGTAACTTCACGAGGTGGTGATTTTCGAATAAAAACCGATGCAGGACTACTACGGCTAATTTAAGTGTAAAATCTAGATCTTTGGAGATTTTAGGCTCGGGTAACGTGGGGACAAACTGCAGCTTACTCAACAACAAAAACCAAGGAACAAGGTGCCTCTCTGGGAAAATTCTTCTGCGGTAACTTAACTGGGAAGCACAATATCGGTGTTAACGTACTGAGGTTGTCGAATATGTTTTCCAAGCTGTAGAGCAGGTCGTTGAGAGATCAGAAATGCTCTTTATAAGAAGCCAATCGGTTGAAATATAGATAGGGATCTTTAGAGGAGATTGGTGGCGAACACGCGAGTTCGAAAAGTCTATCCCTCAGGATAAAGTCTTCGGCGGTGATGCTGAAATCCGTCACTGCCTTGTTCGCTTTGAACGCGTCGTTTTCGCAATTCCTTCCGGTTCCAAATTACGGGCCCGCCGACTTGTACGTCAGTCTTTAAAACACGTAAGCCTTTAAAAATTGGATTCGTTCGATAATATGATTATTATTATTATTGTTGGAAATATTTCTGCCGATCTATTTCACAATTCATTGCATAATTGACCCAAGATTCTTTGCAAACTTGGCCTTTTGATTCAAGTACTTGCAGGATGAGCAGCACCAGGCTTTCATCATCAGAGTTCTGCGAGATATTCTTTCGGATTTCAATTTCCTGCTGCAGTTGGCAGTTTTTCAAATTGAAAGTTAAAATCTTGCCAAGCAAACGAAGTCGTCTCAAAACCTTTCCATCGTCTAGTATCCAAAGTCTGTTCCAGTCGTCGACCTACGGTAAATCACATGTAATACTTGGAGAAAAACTTAGACTAGACTAGTTGAAACTTACAGCTACTCTCCAAACACTGTGGATACCATCGCAAGCGTTCTAAACGGGATAGAGCTTTAGCAGCGGACCACCGGGTCCTTTTTTATCAGACACCGTCGATAAAGTGGCCGGAAATTTGATTGACTCGAATGTTGAAGTTTTTGCAAAGGCTCGACCATCTGCAGAGGACAGATATTGAGGACGATGGTGATTTTGAAAGATAGGATGGTACGTGAGGAGAAAGAAAGGACTGTTTTACTTCGAAAAGGAGAATCCACACTTTGGAAGAAATAATTTGTTACTGTGAAGAATCTGTGAAGAATGGTTTAAAAATTGGGAAAAGTGTTGTTGAAATCTTAATTCGAGTCTGTAAGCTTTGATATGGAATTGGCCTTATGCGTCTGCAGCTGTCTTATGACTTTCAGTAGAAATACCCGCATTTGCACATATGACAAGGAAAACTGCAGATAACTTTGCTCAGTTGTAGCTAGACTGTAGTGACAATGAGACCAAGACTCATTGTTTGCTGATTTGGCGCCTAAGCGACGTGACCTGTCTTACACTTGTTGCATGCTAGCATGACGCGACGCTACCACGGTCGGTAATATCGCATCAAAAATTATGGAAATGCATAGAAGAGAGTTCCCATTATTGCAGCTGATCTCGACCATTGCCCGGTGGCTGGTCAAAATATCCCAGTCAAGAAATCTCTCCGGACAAAATTTCCCCAATCAGATCCCCAGCATAAAATCGCACCGTACAAAATCTGTGCCGAACAAAATATCCCATGAAAAAACCCTCCTTCTGCATGAAATCTCTCCAGACAAAATTTCAGGACAAAATACCGCGGATAAGATTTCCTTTGGATAAAATCTCCCCTCGGCTGAAATCTCTCCTTCGTAAAACTCCCTGGATAATTTTCCTTGACTAACATTTCTAGGATAATAAATAATAAATAAATTGAAATAAAGTAATTAGAATAAATGTATATAACTAGTGTAAGAAAAAGCTTATGAAATTTAAATTATTTCAATACTTGGTTGACTTTTGGTGACCCGAACTTCTGTGACGTCATTATATTGGGCCCTACATTATATTGTTTATGGGAATCTTAATGCCAGACTTGATAACGATTCATATACTGTGCCGTGGATGTTGAATATTTCATAAATATTTGATACGTGTGAAATAACTTACGGATATATACTTCCTTTCAATCGATGCAACCGGTGAGTGTGACGAGAGCAGATTCAGGGTTCTTTCATGACATCAGGCTCAGCCTGGCATATCACAAGCATGTCAGTTACAGTCACGAAATAATCACAAATTACTTAAATTTCCATATTGTATTGATTGAAAACTCAGAAAGCGATGCAGTTATGCTTTATTTATTCCTACTAGTTGTCTATAATCTCATGTCTGACGTTATCTTCACACGTCAATGCAGACTGATTCTTTTACTATGAATTGGGTTATTAATAAGAATTGCCACTGAATTGCCACAGTTGAAATGTGTAGAATGATAAAATAAAATAACGCTAGATGCATGTTCGTATAGAAATGTTTCTTACAAATTCAAAGGAAATGACGAAAGTTTCAAATAACCTCGATCACCCAGGAATTACCGATGGATACTGTTAGAAATTTCTGAATTAGAGGAAATGAAATTTCTCATATTAGAGGATAATTTTTCAAACTCAATTTGATTAGTTCGACAAGTGTTTTTAGTTTCGCTGCTAAACAGGCAAGTCAAAAAACAGAGTCATGATCTTTCGTGAAAAAAGCGAGGATTTATTTTGTAAAAAAAAACATGTGATCTGTGATTGAACAGGTATTAACAGCTATGCTCGTTTGAAGGAATAATTCATCTATATATATATATATATATATATATATATATATATATATACGTCGAGTCTGACACGCGATCATGGTTATTCTGATCAGTAATTCTTATCCCGCTGACATTTAGAATTCTTGACGAGGACTTCGACTGGAGCGCTGAGGATTCTAAAGTTGATTTCACTGAAGTTTTGAGTGCCAGTGAATATTTTTTGGAAGCGGTTTGTCGAGACCCAAAGGTCCTCTTTGAGTACATCAAGGCCGCGTTTCGAAACCTTGACCCCACTGGCGAACTGCAAGGTGTCGCTGTTCTGGGCCAAGATGGCCTGAAAAAATAACTCACATTCAATATAGCAATTAAAAATTTTCACGCGAAGCGAAAATCCTATCGGGAATCCTCAACTTACAACGTGCTCGTTGTCCATCGGGTGATTCATGTTCCAGCATGCTATTGCTATTTCTGTCGTCAGTCCGAAGAACAGGATACCTTCCCGTGAAAATGCTTGTGCGGTAGCCTGACTGGGAAATTGATAGTTAGAAGTGGTGTACCTAGGAGATTTTAATCTGGATCCCAGCCCGTGTAGATCGTCAACAGCGTAGGAATATTCTCTGAGGGAGGCCAACGGCTTGAAAAATAAACGGCGGGCATGTCGCGAGTAGCGGGGTGACACCGCGAGTCCGAAAATCCCATCCGCAAGAGTAAAATTCTCCCCAGCGATGGTGAACGTCGAGGCCGTTGGGTCCGCTTTGAATACTTCGTTGTCGAGGCGCCAAATCCGCGATCCGTCCCAGATTATAAGACCCCCACCCTGTACGTCCGCTATGTAAACCTTGAAACATCATGTTTGATGGTTCAATACTTCCAGCCATAAATAGATTTAGTTTTACTCAAAAATCAGAAGACTACTGACCCATGTCCGACGACAGTAGATGTCCACTGTCTCAACGACAGGCGTAATTAGTAGCCCCAGACTCTTGTTTGTGGGATTATGCGAGAGGTAATTTGGGACGATGATTCGTTGCTGCAGTATGTCGGTTCTCAAATCAAATACCAAAAGTTGAGCTGGACACACCTGGTTACTGCCAATTTTTCCGCTATCAAGCACCCAGAGTCTATCGCATTCGTCGACCTGCGGAAAAACAGCACAAAAGATGATACAACAATGTGATATAACATCGACCAGAACTCGTTGGTCACAACTTACAGCCACTCTCCACACACTTGTGATGCCGTTACAGTTCCCAGGTATGTGCCAGGTCCAATTTGGATAGGGCTGTAATAGCGGACCACCGGGACCTTGACGCGAAGATATCGTTGAAAGGGTCGCCGGAACTGCGTCAGCATTGAATGCTGGCGTTGTGACAAAGACTCGTTGATCTATGAGTGTAGGTATGAAGATTAGTAACGAGTTTCAGGAAACGATCACGTCAATCAAAATCAATTTTCGAATTAGGCTTGTGGGCTTGCATTTCACGTCGGTACCTGGAGCCTTCTGAACGTCGATCGTGAAGATCTTCGTGTAGTTGTATCTCCCTTCGGCAATTGCCCATTGTCGATGTTCTTCGCTGTTCCAGACGTAGTCGATGTATTTCCATTGATAAACCACGTTCAATTTTGCAGCCACCGCACAATTGGCGATAGTTAGAATAAGTACGAAGCGATGCATCCTCGGAAGAAAATTTCTGGAACGTAAATAGTCCAATGAATCATACATCGGAACGTTTTTGCCTTCCTCGAAACGGTATACTACACGTTACCCCACTGATGATGTAGTGAAAATGATTCCTGCCATTATGAGTAAAAGCGAATGCAGTATTTATCATATTCAACCGTACATCATAAAGGTGGCCTTTATCAGTCGCACACTGGACAGTGACAGCCTTCTAAGGAAGGCCCGCGAGATAGGTTTTTAAACGTAATTTATGCCCGGGTGATAGGAGTTAATCTTAATTCTGAAGCAAATTTTAAACTGTTTTGCATATCAACGACTTTCGTTGTCGAGGGTGCGTGAGGAAAATGGTTCTTTGGTTAGCACAACTGATTTTAATTGCAATGACGGGCACCACGAACCGAATTCAACTGAACGCTGACGGAACGTGTTCCTGGTTTCCAGCTAATAGAACTTCTGAAAGCCATTACATCAACTTTGAAACGGTTAATTGATTATTTCATAACTCCTCGTTCCAACAAAAATGTGTCCAAAATATGAAATAGTGATATAGTGTCTGAATCAGATTTTGCCAAGGCCCTGGGCGGTCGGAGGTGAAAAACATTGTCTGAAAGATTGTCAAAATGTGTCGTAAGACTTTGAACCTTTTTCCATGGCTTGAATACTTAATCGTTTCTGATCTCAGTTCATATATTGAACTGTTGATGATAGTACCTGCAGTAATCAGGGCACAATTTTAGTGGTGCCCGGACATTGCTCGAGTGTAAATTCTTTTGAAACATTGAACGTGAAAGTTTGCAAAACAAGATCATTAATTAAACAATGCGAAAGATTGTTTCTTCGCCTGCTAATATGACATTTTGCAAGTAGACAGTAGAAATATGAACTTTTCCCTGCGGATTTGCACAACTTTTCACTTACAATCAACTCTTGCTCTTGCAATTGGATCACGTGTCGGTACGACCAGCTTGAATCTGCCACTGAACATTCTGTTGGGCCTACCTATTCATAACTGCTCTTACTTTTCACTTATTAGTCATTTTCTTACCGTTATAACATAACCGTTCGTCGTTTTGAAAATATACCGATGATTCTACTGTTCTCAGTTAGCTAAATCAGTGCAGAAATCGCTAAAGGTTACTTGCATGCTATATTTCAGGTCTTACGAGGATGATTATCGGGTGTGAATGTGAAAATTTATTTTCTGAAATCCATGTTAATACAGTTTTACAGTGATTTGCCTGGCAAAATTTTCACCAAAGCAACAGAAGAGCTCATTTTGTTGCCTCAGCATGTATTTTAATACATCCTAAATCTAGATGAATGACTAGACTCGAGTTCTTGGCGATGGGAAACAATCGAGTGACCGAATGTTGACGCAGCTGCGTCTTCGTTATTGCCTTTACTGTGACACCAGGCTTATCCTAGTGTCATTTAAGCAGCAGACCCGATTAAACGAGCCACATGTCATAGTCATCAATATCTTGACTTGAATTCAAGTTTACACATGATGAGTATGTAAACGTATGGAGTAGATTTTCGCCCAACCCGACCGTCTCAATGTCACATAGATGGCATAGCACTGACAATAAGCTAATACCTAGGATGGGAGCAGGGTCATTGATGTTCTGGTATTATTCGATTTCTTGCTTATGTTACTCAAAGTATACAACCGCAAGTTTCGTTCCAATGCTTTATTAATTGAAAAGTTAGGTAACAGTCCTTGTTTACAATGTATACAATGCACAAGGTACGAATACAAATTGTCAGTGTGAAAGCTTAATTTTACTGCTGAAAAGTTCGATGTATTCCTAGAAAAATTGCATTTAAACTCGTTCAACGAGTGACCTTCACATTAATATAAGCATCAGCACATCTTCTTGATTCGAAGTAGCAACAGTTTCAAAGAACCGCTAGACCGGAACGAACGTATATTACGGAGGAGTTGGTACAGAAAGAATTATGGACTGTAAGAGAAGAAGAACTTATCGTTAAGGTCATCGACCAACGGACGTGGCCCAGTTTGACACCTTGTGCCGTTCACGAGGGTTTTCACATTTCCTCCGAGGATGTAATAATTGTCCTCAGTGATGTCCAGGGAACCCGAGATGAACTGCTGTAAATGAATCGACGCAACCCAAACGTTGTCACCTTCAACACCGCTTTGAATCCCATTGGTAATCTTCACACCACTGACGAATTGTAAATACTCGTCACTCGTTTGCAGCGTTGCCTGAAGAAATTTATGCAGCAATAATGATGCAGTTTCACGTGGTATAGAAGTAACTTTGATCTGTAAAATCACTGTAAAATCAATCACGGTTACTTACTACGTTAGCATCAAGCAGGGGCCACTCTATATTCCAGCAGACAAGGACTGAGACGGTGGGGAAACCGGCGATTAGAATACCATCCGACGAGATATCCCTTGCAAGTTCTTGGCTGGGGGCGGTGAAGTTGGTCTTGTAATACCTGACCTCGTTCCCCGAGAAAGAGTTGTGTAGATCTTCAACGGACGCACCGTACCCAACTTCCGAAGCCATCGGCTTAAAGATTGTCGATTTTTCTCTGAAGAATCCATCAGGCAGGATCAGCATGCTGGCTACTCCGGTATTTAACGTTACATTTTTGTCATTGAGAGAAAATGTGGTGTACTCCTCTTGCGGGGCGAATAATTCGTCGTTGTCAATGCGCCATATGTCAGATCCGTTGTAGATAAGAAGACCCCATCCTTCCAGATCTCCAATGTATACCTGTAACCCACGAGTGATTCGTATGCAATCGAAACTGACTAAAAGTTGGGATTCACAAAATTTGCACCGATCCCAGTACTTTAGACTAGTGTTTAACGCACCCAAGTTTTTTCACAAGTATCCCCCTCTGTCTCGACAGCTTGTAGTTCTAATTTTCCTTTGCTTGTGTCATTGGGATTGTGGGACAATTCGTCTGGAATCTCAATGCATTCCAGCAACTCGTCTGTAGCGGGATCAAATATCAGAATACGAGCTGGCGATACTTGATCGTTTCCTATTTTTCCGGAGTCGACGATCCAAAGTCTGTTGCACTGGTCCACCTGTAGGGCGCCAATAATATGGAGTTGTGAAATAATTGCTGAATGTTGTTTTTCTACCATTGTACGATACTTACCCGAACTCTATTGACGCTAGTAATGGAGGAGCTATTTCCGTCTGTTGTATGCCAACTCCAGCTGGGATAGGGCTCCAGCAGCGGACCTCCATCACCTGACGTATTCGAAATCACGGACAAACTTGCGGGGTTATCGAAATACTTCGGAGTGGTCACCAGCACCCGACCGTCTAAGGAATTACAAAAATTTATGTGACACCGATGTCTTCAAAAGGTTGGATCGTCGGGAATACATTGACCATTAATAATGAACTATGACAGGATGATACCTGGAAGTTGTTGAACATCATTAATAGCGATTTTTGTAGCGTCGTATTGACCAGAAGCGACCGCATCTTCTTTTTGCGTGTCGTTATCCCAGACGTAATCGATGTACTTCCACGTATGCAGAACGTCCAGATCTGCCGAGCAGCGAGCAGTGCAAGCCAATATCATTGGCAATATCCACGTCGGTTGGAATAGGATTTTCATTTTGTTTGTTATTGGTATCTAATGCAGAGAACGGACAAGTTTATGATAACGATCGGACTAATGGGATTAAGCGGTCTCCGTAGTTTCGAAGTTCGTAAGCTGTTTCTTGTAAAGCGTAGTTATCTCTACACATACACCATCAACAATCAAAGTGGCTTACCCAATGTAGCTTGAGTAAGTTGTTGTTGTGAATTTTGTGAATATTGTATTAGTGAACTCACTTATTTCGAATTGAACTTTCCAGAGCTGCGTCCTTGGTGGTTCGTAGTCTATATGCCCGTTTCTACGAGAGCTTCGATTTATATAACACTTCGAATGTATAAATTAAAAAAGCATATAGGAATTGCGATGTATGTGATATGTACACAAATGGTTGGAGACACTCTATAAAGATCTCGTCGCCGTCACCTCAGCTGCTACTTCAGGAATCAAGCCCCTCTTTGAATTCTGCTCCAATGTTCTTCCTATTTTACGATACATTCCTATAATCTTATCCGCTTTGTTCATACATCGTATGGAAAGCGTTTTTTAATTAAATGTTCAGAACATACTTACAATTTCGTAAATCCTCGTAGAAAAGTGGATTAGGCCTGCTGTGGGTGTCGTTGAAAAAAAAGCGTCAGTACACCTACTGCTACGTAATGTGGAAGCCACATAGACGAATCGTTTTCTAGATTATGAAAAGATTTTTAAAACATTTATATCTTTCGTACAACAAATTTCTTCGTACTGTCAAAAGATATCAAGAAAAATGTGAATTACAGTTTACAAAGAAAAATTTCGGAACAGAATCCAGGGTGGCGGAGCTTGTGTAGTATACATATAAAATGGTTTTTATGTATACATAAGTTCGTATCAGCACATCGGTCTATATGCGCATCACAAATGTGGAGGCTCGCAAGATTTGTTATACCAAGTGTTTCTCGTTTTTGATTGAAGGCGTAATTTATGGGAAGAAATAAAGCATATCAAGATACTTTGAAAGTATGAAAAGATCGTTGCAAAGGTACTTCTTTGGTGAATTAAAAACGATGTTGAAATCAGGCAGTACTATGAGATAATTCATTCTTATTTGTATAGGATTTGTATGAAGTGAATTATGAATACAAATTACTTTTTTGGCGTTACAAAAATTCTGTTATACCAGCCTCATTATGCTTGTCTTAACTTTGAAATAGTATTTGTTTAGATTATTCCCGACTCAACCATAAAGTAAACTTTTTTAACCGGAAAAGCGGAATGAAAGTAACATATTATTCCATCTTAACGCATTTGCGGGAAATATGAAGCCATATGTCCAGCAAAACCAAATTAGCGGGAAATATGAGGCCACGTTCCTTCCTGTCTTACTCTCGTTGATCTAGACTTTTCCTTCAGTTACTCTGCCTTTCCTTCTTCCTTACCGCCATCGTTATTGTCGCTATCGTTCTTCTCGAAAACCCTCTTTCGTTTGCACTATCGTTTAACTTCTTTCCTTTCACTACAGATTACCTTTCTCTTACCTTCTCTCTTCTGTGCTACCGATAAGTTTAATTTAAATTAAATTCAGTGCTTGTGAGCCCGGGTCACAGGCTGAGGTAAAGCTTCCACTTTTGTCACATATCATTACGAAGTTGCTCATGTTCTCTGTTTTATCGTATTGTATTTGTCTTTGGTATGTAAAATTTTTTGAGTATAGGAATTTAGCATTTTGATCACCTAGCGATAACGCTCTCGTAAATTATCCCTCGTAATTTACTGTAATTAATATTCTCTGGTCAAAGCTACCGATTTTCGTAAGTTATTAATTAATCTCAATCTTTCTTATAAGTTAAACTCTATCGTAAGGTCTGTCTTAGTCTTTCGTTACTAACATCCAAGCTATCGTCACTTTTGCTAACTATCGATTTCTAATAAAGTTCTCATTCTCACAGGCTAATAATTATCGTAGCGTCCATCTTTGGAAATTAGGTGAAATCACGTCGCCTAGTAACGCATAGTCTTAAGTAGGTTTTTGCATTACATCGCTTCTCCGAACCTACGCTCAGTTCTCTCTGTTAACGGTCGTCTTTGTTCAACTGCCGTTTAACTTTATTCCATCGAAAATCTTGCGAACTATTCTTGTTGACTTATCGATTGCTGCTAATTTTTGTAATCCAGTTTGACCGACGCGAATTTGTGAACCTAATCGACTTGTTAATTTATCCTGACTTGAGCTTATTCTTTATTACTTTAATTCTTTAATTATCGTTAGCTATCTTGAATACCGCCACTCTAGTAGTTCGTGTGAGTACCTGAGCCTAGCCAGCCATACAACGGGTTCTCTAATTACTAATATCGTATCGCATATTTATTTCGAAATCGATGTTGAAGCGTTTGGCGCCCAAAAGATATCGTTTTATTCTTGTTCATTGAATTCAGAGTAATTAGAGAATCGCACCAAAGTGTCAACGGTGAGTCCTCAGCTGATGGTATAACAAATTAGCGTTACAACGTATACCTATAAAGTCTATAAATATCCTAACATATCACATGTATACTGAGTGAGTCCCGTTTTTCAAGTCAACAATGTGTCCAGAGTTGATAATAAGTCGAGAACAAACTTTTTTATGTAACACAGGAATAAAAGTCAATTATTCCCTTCTTGCACGATGTACTGCGATCGGTATTTTATTGATCCAAGACTTATATGAAGCCGTGAAGTCCATAAAAATATTAATCCACTCGGTAGCGATGTTTCTATGCGACCCCAAACGATAAACCCTCGCAAATCCAACGTGTTCGTCTGTAATATCTTGGAAAATTCGATTCTATGAAGTAAATTCTTTTTTGTATTTTAGGCGTAAACAATCTTGTACAATAATGAAGTATGATTGTTGAAAAACTTTATTTTCTGACATTTTAATACAACTGAAGAACGAATATACCCGAGTTTGTGTAGCTACCGAAGTAGTCTAAGAATGCGAAATATTCCTTACCAAGAATTTAGTTTCGCACGCTACGCGCCACGCTAATACGGTCGGTGACAGTTTATACAGATACAGTTTTCAGGTAAAGAAAATTTATATCAAGTATACTATCCAAAACTTCGTGATCCTCCGGTTCGCATACAGTGTCTTTGACAAGGGCAGCGACGTCGGCCGTTATCATTCTGAAGTTTATCTCGTCGAAATTCATCGTGCCCAATACGTACTTCTGGAATCTATTCGTCAATACCCAGACTGTCTCGATGTCACTACCGTCTTCTATTATGGGCTTGACGCTGGAAATATACTGCAAGGTAGTTTCACTCTGCTCCAGAACACCCTGAAATCATCCGCAACCATACATCAGAGCTGCAGATCTGAAAGTTATTCTAAACCACGGCGTGTAATCGCGTTAAAAGTTCGAAATCATAGGAAATTTTTGAAACAACTAATTAAATTGTGCGGACAAATTTTATCGGAGAAATGCGGCATTGTACGTACGACGTAGTCGTTATCCAGAGGATTCTGTAGATTCCAACACACCAATTCCGTTTCATCAGTGAATCCAGTGATGACGATACCTCCGTATTTTGTAAAAACCTTTCCAACTTCATGACTCGATGCTGTCCAATTGCTAACGTAGTATGTGACGTTACTTCCCGAGTACTGGGTATTATGCATGTCTTCCAAAGAAGCCGCGTACGTCTTAAAGGCAGATAAGGCCTTAAACATCAAATATTTCTCCTTCAGAAATCCATCGAGAGTTAACAAAAAGCCGGAAGGTCCAATGCCCATGGTGAAATTTTCTCCAGCAATGCTAAATTGCGAGCCAGCTTCGGACGGGAGGAAAATCTCATCGTTTAATCGCCACGCCTTCTCTCCGTTGAAAATCACCAAGCCGTAGCTCGATACATCGCCAATGTATACCTGTAAGTGTACAATAACCGTTGATTTTCCACTATATAAATCATCAATTTAGCCAAAGTGAAATACGAATAATACGTCGTTATATTCAGTCCAAGACCAACGTCGTTTCACCGTAATTCCAGATGCTGTAAACGATGTCTAGAACGGAACGAATCGTAATTGAAACTGTAGTCGACTAACCCAGTAATCGTCGCAAGCGTTAGCAGAGCATTCTACGACTTGTATTTCGAGTATTCCCGTGTCGTTGTTCCAGGGACCGCGCAGTAAATCGCTCGAGAATTCAAAGCTCTCCAGCAGCTCGTCGGTCGTCGAGTTGAAGGCGAGAATCTTGGCCGGGCATATCAGTTCGTTGCCGATTGTACCAGAGTCCACTATCCAAATTCTGCCGCAGTCATCGATCTGTGACAAATTAAATATCACGTGTAAAGATGTGTACCGAATATTCTTACCAGCCACCTTTCAATATACTTGCAACTGCTCTGTTGACGCTCGTGATCCCCGAACAGTCTCCCGATGACTTATTGTGCCAGCTCCAATCTGGGTACGGAGCCAGCAATGGACCACCGTCGCCGGTTGCGTCCGAAATCGTCGATAGAGTCGCCGGGTTATTGTAGAATTTCGGAGTTGTTACCATTCGTCGGCCATCTAAGCATGTAGACACAAGTGAATTAGACTCTGTGATAGGTCTGAACTGATTTCTTACCAACAGAATATTATAAGATATGGACAAAGAAATTTAAAAATTTTATAATTTTTAGTGCGGTCGGTTGTGCCATGACCACCCAATTCATGTTCAAATTTGCCATATTCCTATTGTGAATCGACGACGATGAGTAGAGCTGCGGCATCGAAGCAGTCAGTAACGATTTACTACGAACGACAGTTAATCATTACGAGAGGTGTACCTGGCAGTGGCTGTTGGTCAAACATCAAGATTCTCGAGTGGTTGTAAACACCCTGTTCGATGGCATCTTGTTTTTGATCCGTACTTTGCCATACATAGTCAACGTATTTCCATTCGTAAATAACGTCCAGTGCAGTCGCAGATAAGCCAGTGCAGGCCAATATAATCGGCAGTAGCCAATTAATTCGGAAAAAAATTGTCATCCCGAAAGTCTCACGGTAAATTTCCAGGAAATACTGTTGAGTGAAAAAAATTTATTTTTCAACTCTTTTATTTCTTATTAACAGTAACTTCTTGCTACTGTTGCAACAGATATTTGAATGATTCTATAGACAGTTCTTCAAAATATTTACAACACCCAGGTCAGAGTTACGTAAAAATATAAATAGTGCAGCCTTGGCAAGATTATCGAAATAAATTTCGGCAATGAAAAGTTTTTACCTACGTCTCGTAAATACTGCACTCACCAATTGAGTAGATCACGCAATATCCTGGACTAAGATAAGTTGAATTTACCCGAGAGCGCGAGTTTTTATACCTTGAAAAAGTCATGATTCACCTCGAATTTAATCCCCAGCTACATTTTGTGTATTCAATGCTCTTCACCTGCAAATGAGCAAATATGGATGAGACAAAAAACGAGAAAGTACAGGCGACAAGGTTACATAAAAATAATTGAGAAAAAGAATGATACATTGGGAATAGGTAAACATTAGTATCCACCAATGAGGACCGTGGAAATCACGAGTGGTAGGTGAGAATGGGGTTTGATCATTTGGAAGTTTATCGCCAGCTGGAGAAAGAAATGAATCGGACTGTCCCCACTAGAAACTCCCAATCGAGAGAACACGCTTTCGCACGACTCCGTTTTGTCAGAACTTAAGCGTATATAAACGCTAATATTCGAAAAACTCGTATCCGATTCATTTGTCAGAAACCGGACTTTGATAATATTTTTTTAAAATTAACCAACTTGTAACATAATTGAACGCCGGATCTAAGGTGAATCCTTGAGTCTATTTACCCCAGACTAACGATAAAAATCTTATGCAATTGAGAGAAAAGAACTCGAAAGCATTGAGGAATGGGGGATATAGAATCAGTAGGTACAAGATAATCACATTGATAAAGAATTTGATTGCTGAATAAGTTTATTACGTATGAATCTATGTTTACATAATCGAAGACAAGTTAGATATACGTATGAAATTGAAAATCGTTATTGCAAAGTATATTAGACGTATCAAACACTTCCCAGGTTATGAAGGTGTGTACAGGCAGGCGCTCTGTTCGTAAAGCGTGTAGTTCTTCTCTATGATAGTGTCAACTATTTCATACGACTCCGGTTCGCACACTGTGCCTTCAACGTAGGCATACGGCTCCACGGTCATAATTCTGATGTTGAAATCAGTAAAATCGACAGTTCCGAATATGAACTTTTGCAAGCGATTTGACATGACCCAGAGTTCTTGGGTACCGTTTGTGAAATGTTTCATTTTCAAACTGAAAACGAACTGCAGCCTTTCGTCATCTTGCGTCAACTCTGCCTGAAAAAGTCCAAAATCACACGCTGTAGTACAATTTTAGAGATCACTGAAACGTTATCGATTGAAATACAGATATCGCTTGAAGTTTGTTCACGAGGTTTATGAAATTGCTCTCAGGAAGCTTCTTCAGACAATTAATTCGTCAATATTGTGTAACTGAGAATTGGTTTGATTATGCCGCACACACAACCCGAGTTTTGGATTCTACGCTATTTTTCGGACGAAAACGATTTACCAATAATTTCAATGCTTGCTTATACATGAAAGCCACGTATATAGCCATGATTGTGATTGCGCTGTCACACCAAATTCGCAAATTCAATAACTGCAGTGTGGTAAAATAAGATGAAAGAAGCCTGTTAAAATAGTTATAGATTCGGCATTCCAATTTTCTATTTCCCATACATTTGACATAGGAGAAATTTTGATTGATAATTCTGAATTTTATAACTCGCATACGAGTGCACGTACAAAATAAATCGATAACGCCGATTTGTATTAAGTTGTTTTTTACAGCCTAGCAAGGCCTTCTACAGAAATGGTCCTCCGGCATTTTGTGGTAAGTCCGACAGTTTTGCTCTCAAAAAATTTGAAATTTTATACAAGTTCAAGTTTGACATTGAATAACATTTGAACGCGTAGATTTATCACATGGCGACTGGGGATCTATTTTGTAGAGGGTTCAATCCTCCAAAGTACTAAGTCTTCGGTATTTCTGTGTGTTCGTCCGTTGGCGAGTTATTAAATTCAGAATTAACAAATAACCTTTTTTCCACGTTGAATGCATTCAGGGTTAATTTGTTATTTTGACAGACATTTTATGTCACTTCACTGCTACTATTAATTGTGTAAACTTGAAAAAAAGTAGTCGATTTTTCTTAATCACCATACTATAGAACACACTTGCGTCTGTTTCAACAAATTCTGACTTTGAAAACTATGTTTGTTTTGCAAACAAAGATTTTCAAAAATAGTTTCCGGCAAGACCCTGTGTTACATATAAGTTGCATATAAGTTTTCATTCTAATTGTTATCTGCCGCAATATATTTTTTACCAGATTGGTCCTTTCAGTCCAATTCAATCTTCATTCTTCTTACAAAATCAATCGTTGTAAAGATACACAACGGTCGAAACTGCATATGCAAAGTAGTGCTCACTTCGTTTCTGAACACTAACGGTGAAGTAAAAAAACAAAAAAAAAAAAAAAACAAACCATTGATTCAAAGGGACTAGGAAGCGCAAATAAGCCGGAAATGAGATAAAATTCAAATGGCATTTGTGAAGAACTGAACCAACATACGTACAATTTCTTTTTTAAAACGTTTTATTGAAGTTTTGGTTATAAAATTTAGTGGTTAAAGTTTGAAAAATATAAATATTCAAGGGAAGTATGGGCGGATAAAGAAGACCACGTGTCTCATGCGCTGAACGGTAGGAGTTTTCGGCAATTTTCAAGCTTCATTCTCTTCGGGGGATGTTCCTCTGCAGACTGAAGCTGAAATTTTTGAGAAAACATGAAAATTAAAAAAACGTAGCTAAAATTTGAAAAACATTGAAAAACGAATGATATTTATTGTAACAACAACAATAATAATTTTCATTGTTTCACACAAACCTTGGTTCACTTTCTAGAAGAGGTTGATATCTTCATTAAAAAAAAAATATTTAGGAATATCAAACAAAATTGCTCATGTTTTTTCAGTAGTTTACAAAGGCGAATTCACTTTTTACCACGTTTTCAGTCGTCAAAAGCTTTCTAGTCCCCCTGAGCCCAATATTGCGAATTTTTCAGTTTGTCTTACGCTAAAATATTTGGAAGAGATCGTAGTAACAGAATAAGGAAAAAAATTAAACATTTCCATTCTTTTCGCTTCCTAGTTCCCTAAGATAAATATACTCTTAATTTGCAGACGGTAAAATTATTTCGAAATCGCGCTCGTTCGAAATCGTTATCATCTCAATCTGTAATCAACGATGAATTATGCAACGCTGTTGAATTTAGCAAAATATTCTTTTATGTTGCACAGCTGTGTAAATCGTCATCCAGAAATAAAGATTCCACTCAATTTCCGAAATGTTTCACGTGATCAACTCAAGTTACCAGGCATACGTAAAATTGTCCGGTTTTAACCTTTTATTATAAATGGTTAAGACAGTCGGAAATCTTATCATTGACCCTCAACGCATTAACGAAGTAACGAATTTTGGAAGGGCAGTATTTTTGTTGAAGTTTGAACAGACTCGAAGTGCGCTTTCATCGTTGAAGCGAATAAACGACTAATAAATAACGTTATTCGATCAATTTCTGAAGATTATATCGACGGAAAGCAAAACATAGCCTAATGATCTCTTATAAATTTCTCGAATCCGTGTTTTTCAATATACATAAAACTTTATATTAAGCTGCGACACGTGTTTCTAACGTACACGTCGATGCTTGTGCAAGGTGAAATGATTATTATGATTTCGCAATAACAGACATTCCATATTTGAATTTATTCGAAATGTCACGCTTGAATGAATAAAAAATTACATTCATCTGCTGATCAAACTTTGCAAATCGTTCAGGATATCTGTTTTTCCGTTCTACACATTTCTCTTCCAAATTCAAATAAGGCCGAATCTGCTACACGTCTCATCGAGCAGTATGAGCAGGACTTTGACTGATTTTCCGCGTGATAATTTAACATTGGATTACTGCACGGGGAACCAATGTGCAAACTTCACTTGAATAAACAGTAAAAGATATTCAAATTTACCGAGTCGTTTCGTAATAAACGCGAGTTTTGAAAACGAAAAAAGTAATCCAACGTGACCCTTTTTTATTCGATACTGCGAGTGTGATTGTAGTTTCAGTATGACGAAGGGGGGAAAGGTAAGATTGCGAAAGAAGTTTTTACTTCTCAAGCACTTTTTTTCATAGGCGTTGAAGAGAGTCGCCCAATTATAAGTCGTAAAAAGACCGTAAATTTTATCAACTATTATTAATTCTTATCATTAATATATATCGTATACATATATCTCCAAGTATAGAAGTTCACGTAGTTCAAACCCAAAAAAAAGATTAACACCCCATACTGTATACGGTTCTGATGGAAAAAACTCCAATGCATTTTCATTTGATACTGAAGATATGGCAATAAAGATATGGTATGAATACTTCGAATTTACTATTGCGATTTCGTATAATCCGTGTACTACATATGTATTTTATGTGCTTTATCGGTTCGGAAATAAAATGGTTCTTACCGGGATTGCTAAAAAACTGGATCCGATTCAAACACGTCCCGTATCCGAAGTTTTTACCCGAGTTTTCGGGAGCCCGAACAGCCTTAATTAAAATACTACGACCCTGAAGGTATCAGACCTTAACCTCTTAGTAAAAAAAAGGAGAAATTCTCAGGATTGACAAAACCGATTTGATTGAAAATTTAATATGTTATGAATCGATAGAGTGACGAGCTTTTATAGATACAATGGACAGATTTTTAGTGCATTTATCTTTATGCTGAAAAAAATATCACAGTAAGGAACAAAAATTTGAGAGTTAACAATTTTTTTTACCATTAATTTAATAAGCTCAAAAACTGACCATTGTGTCTATAAAAACTCTTGACTTTCTCAATAACGTGATTAATTTTCAAATAAAGCGGTCAATTCAATCCTGCGAAAAAAATTATTTTGTGTTTTTCGTTATTTCCTTGTTATTACCAATTGGCTGAGTAAGCTATAACTTGGGGCGGCAAAACTTAGAAGCGACATTTTCTAAAATTAGCCCGTACACTTATTACAGGGAAATAGCTGAGCGTCACACGAATGGAAATGAATTAACAGAGTTTTTTGAAAAATTAGAGAAATTTTGAAGCCAATGTCATAAAAATGTTCCTGAAAAATGATCAGCTCAGGCGACTGAACATATTCGCGTATGGGCTATTCCGCGTCAACCGGATCAGTCGTCTCTCAGATATTTTTTTAATTTGGTATGTGGATTCTGTAGGGGGAGTTAGATTTTTGTGCCAAAGCGCGAGTCTCATAATGCAAAATTCGATTTTTTATTAACAATAACAAATTAGACTCCCATTTTTTTCAAAAATTCATAACTTCGGCAAAAAATTAGATACAATATTTTTTTTTTTTCAAATTACGCGGAAAGCTCCATAGAATTAAAAAAAAAAAATATGAAATGTTAAAAAAAAGTTGTTATCAATTGTTTATTTAACAATTAATTTTTCAAAGATTTTTAAAACAGTGACTGGCACCATCAAAAAATTTTTTTTAAATTCTGACATGTTCCTTGAACTGTACTACAACCTGTGAATTAATTCCAGAGGGGTGTTTTTCTTCGTTTTTGAGTAAAAAATCATTAAAGGTGTCGATGCGCATGAAATTGCGGCGCGCCGAGTCTCTACGTAATGGCGGGCGGCCGGTTGCCGTCCACCGCTACCCCAATAATAATTTATTCAACAGAACTATTTTTGATCTATTTCGTACAACTTGCAAACTGTTGTAATAATGTGATATTCACTTCGCCGCCCGTGACTGCTGTATTTAAACGATCGAGACAATATTTTTTTTTTCAATTCAACTACAGGAATGAAAGGATGGAGTGTGTAACCTGTGATTGGACAAGTAACAGTCACGAAGGTTTAAAGTAGTGGTTGGCTTATCTTTATTTTGTAATTATTGGGCTACAATTTGGAGTAGGTCTCAAATACTTTTTCGCAGGCAGCAGGCCAAGAATTTCAGTTGTTAGTAATTCTCAAGGAGTTATGAATCTCGTTTGCTATAAGTTTCGTCCATTTTCTTTGCCGGATGTTTGAAAAGATCTCAGCATGTTCGTTGCCCATATATTGCACCATCAGAATGTTACGGATGAATTCAGCGGTGGTCTTACGAACTCACACCCAGGAGTACCATTGAGCCATGCTCCGGGACCTCTATGCTCGATTTTTCGTATGTATCTCTGGAAGTAAGAGAGGAGAGTCATGAATTACTTTGAACAGTAATGGGGGCTACTTGTACTCTTCAACAATAATCGATCAACTCACCCGACGTTGTCGTTCAGTCCGGAGTACATATCAGCTATAACAAGTTCCAGGGTATCGGGCAGATCGTCAAAGTAATCATCCAAGTCGACCGTGACGGTGGAATTTTCCCAGTTCATCAACACAACTATCGGATTCTCACCGTCAAGCTGCCTAGCGATACCTACCATCTGATCTTCAATAAGTTCGACGTCGACTGTTCCTTCTTCCCATACGGTGGTGTTACGTAGAGCAATTGCTTTTTGTATATTTTGGTAATGACTGAAATCGGCCTCTTTCTCAGCGGCAAGGTTTACTGTCACGTAGTCCGGATTGACCTTGAGGAAAGTTGTAGAGTTTGTGGAGAAACCTGAAAGTGGTCGATCCATATACAATTTCACCGAGAAATTTTGACGAGACTCGAGTTCAAAGGTTTACCAATCAGAGAGAAAGGTTAGCGCCTTCGTTCAAGAAAAATGGGGCATACTAACCGGCAGAAGTGGTGTTGTCCCATTGGTACGGAGTGCGCACGGGGTCTCGCGAGTACAGAGTGTAAGTTGTATTAGTCGTACTGCAAGCTCGGACATCGGTAGTTTCTGCCCACGTGAGATATGTGTTGGTCATACCGAGCTCATCACCATTGTACATGGTGAAAACACCAGGCAGCAAAAGTGTCGACAAGTGAAGTCCATCAGTTCGGTAGAGTCCGACCCGTGTAGCGATTCGATTCATGTCGTGATTTCCGAGCTGCATGGAAACGAGAATCGTGAAACTTACAGAACATACAAACTTCTTCGTCTTATTCTTCTTCCAAATGGCTATGCCTCCGAAGAGGAAGTGCCAAACATGCAAACTTGACGGAACGTAGATTAATAAATGCAACAATGACTTACCACCCAATTAGCTGTTTTACCCGATGGCATATTGTCGAGCCATTTGATGAATATGTCGTAGATGTCCCCCGCTGTATCTATAACAGCATCGTTGGCGATATCTCCGTCTTTGATGAAGTAAAAGTTGAATGGAAAGTCATCATCGTAGTCATACCATTTCATAACGTATTCAATGTCAGAGTATCCTTCCGTGCAGATGAACCGAACCTTGTCGTTACCCTTTGAGACTGTGTAATTGTTTATGTGTTCCTTCCACTCTTGCACGATAGGATAATTTTCTGGTTGATCCTTTGTTTGGGTGTGGTTCAGGTAGAAATAATTGGTTGAATCGACATCCTTGTCGGACCTAGTTTCGTTCTCCAAAGTAGAAGACTCTACATAGTACGGCGCAGCGTCGATACGGAAGCCATCTACGTCATGATCAAGCCAGAACGTAAGAACGTTCTGAAAAGTCATGAAATTTCAGATGAATTCTCGCTGCCTCTTAAACAAACAGATGTTATTCAAATGAAAGTATGTTTTACCTTCATTTCCGACATCACGAGAGGGTTCGTCCAGTTAAGGTCGACTTCGTGCACGCTGAATTGATGAAGATAATAAGCTTCGCGTTCGTCGACCCATTCCCAAACGGTGCCGTCGTTGAAGACGTCCAACCAATTATTTGGATAACTAAGATAGTCGCCGTAATAAACTCCTTTGTTCCAGACGTAGTAACTGTAGTATGGTTCGATTCCCTGTTTTGCTTTGAGGAACCATTCGTGTTCGTCACTCGTGTGGTTGGGAACAAAGTCGATGATTACTTTTAGTCCCAATTCATGGGCCGCAGTTACCAGTGCATCGAAATCGTCAAGTGTCCCGTAATCTGTGTTCACGGCAGTGAAATTGGAAATGTCGTAGCCACTGTCAACCATGGGAGTCTCGTATATGGGCGGCAGCCAAATGCACGTCACGCCCAGGTCGACAAAGTGTTCCAGTTTGCTCTTGATACCTATTCAATTATTACAGAGCAAAGTCAGAAATATCGAAGCTGGTAATTTAACTGCATTCACCTCACTACATACGTGTACGAATTGAATGGCAAAAAAACAATGTCGCCATTGTAAAGAAAACCATGTGACTTACCATTCAGATCTCCTTTTCCATCGCCATCACTGTCCTTAAACGATTCGACCCAAACTTCGTAGATAACGTTTTTCTGCCACCACTCGGTGGGTGCGGTGACATTGTAAGTTACGGCATCAACCGATGCCGCAGCAGCAAGGATGAGGAAGAGCAGCTGGGGAGCACACATCGTGACACTCGAATTCTTCGTCGCTTGAAATCTCATCCGTTTTCAGCGGTATTTATACGAATAATTGATACCGTATTTCGCCATCACTCATTGGTTTGCGGCGTGGGGGAACGCAAATAAAATGTGTTCTTTGTAAAAGCGTTCCCCCAATGAGAAGTCGTTTATTTTCATGCTTCTATAATCATAATCGGAATTCATACGTTTCTACATGGTGCGTTACCTTTTTTTCTTGTCCACATGTAATCCTGTACACCATAGATATTGCGAAGACGGTGGGTTTGTTAGTTATTACCGCGACCGAAACCTCTTTGTTCATTGTTTCAAAGTTTCTGATGACCACTTTTAGCTAAAAATACAATTATTGTATTTATCATGGACATTGGCCGATGTTCAAGCATAAACATATTTGACCTCTTGATCTCTGCCACAACACATTAGAATCGGAAAGTTTTAATTTGATTTCAAAATATTATTAAATCAAAGAGGTAATTTTAAAAATACTGCGACATGTTGTTAGGCTAAAGCGAATGCGGTATTTTTTTGAACTTCAGACGATGAGAAAAACACGTAAAACCAATGATGAAAATGAAATTTTATGTTGCTGCTTACTATTAACAAATCCTTGGTAATATCATACAATATCATATGATTATTTCGAAAAAAATCAACCCGCTAAACCCGTTAAGTGGCTTTATAATAATTACTGAAAATTTTAGCTTTTTCGGTAATGAAAACTTCAGTTGCCTTAAAAATATAAAAGCCTAAGACAACGCAGTAATCAATTTATGTTTCAACTGTTTTTGGAACATGCTGGACCGATTTCAATGAATCAAAAACGAAAATTTTATTCATGTAAATCAATAAAAATATATAACTGCAAGGTGACCCAGCATCAAGTGACCAAAGTGATAGGGGTTATAGAGCCAGTCGAACTGCGTAAATGAACCTTTATTTAGGCAACAGAGTACATTGAGCGCCGGCATTTGAGCAGCCCGGTGCACAATTATTAGGTATGTTTGAGAGGGTGAAACACCCTCTCTGTTTCACTTTTCATTCACGGTATCATACATTTGCCAATCCATTCTGATATGACTGGTGCCATTATATCGAAAACACAAATGTTGTGTATGTGTACTCGTGCATACTTGCAGAAACATCCATAAAGGGGGTAAACTACCCCTCAAGTAAGGGTAAGTACGAATAATTATATTTGTATGATGAAAAAATTTCTTTTTGCACCGTGCAGATCTTACAACAGCTATATGATTACAACCGGGTATTTGACTATGTGTTTGTGATCCACCGAAACTAGAAAGATTTACCTAGGGCGGATATGAAAGTCGATTATGTGTAAGAGATTGCAGTTCGATAATTTTATTCCTTAAACGTAAATTTATTTCAGAATCCAATAAAGTTAACGCCGTCTGAAAAATGTCAAAAATTTTCCCATATCCGGAATCTAAATACATCAAGCGGTTGAATTTTTCCAATCGTATCTAGCCTTTGTGTATAACCATTGGAAATATATATTTATTTCGAGGGGTTGCTTCTCTAACGACCTTCGGGCAGTGTCCACTCCAAAAATATATCAACAATACGCTGTCACTACAGGGATTAAGAAAAATACTTTTTCCAATCAAGCTTTGAAATGCTTGAATATTATACGATCCAAGCCATTACGATGTTTCACCCTTGACTCCACAATCGGAATTGTGGCGTTTATAGTTCGCAATGTAAAAAATCGCAAGAATCTTTTACAAGTTTATGCATGTTCAACTAAAGATGCGACGCAAAACTATTTCATACGCATAAGGCATAGCGGATGATTCCGTTTTATTCACCGTTCTCCGTATTATCTGAAGTTGTATATAATTGCTCAATGCAGAGTGCTCGGATGAGACGGGCGTCTCGAATAATGTCGGAGAACGCTGTTAAATCTGGAGAATTTTGAGAAAATCTCAGGCGTTCGGTAGGATAATTGGATGCGCATTTAGTTCTATCGAAACGTGCCGGACTTGACAATTTCACCGGGCGCTCCCCCTGAAATTCTTTCCGGATGATGGAATTCCAACAGGATGTTTACCGTTTTCAAGCGAAGCGAATTTTCAAAACTAAAGAGTTTTAACAAGTTTTCTCCCTTGTGGGTTAGGAAACACGTGAAATCTTCGTGATAAATTAATATCAAATCAAGTGTGATACATAACGGCGAAATTAAGGAAATGACTAAAAATATTATCTCAGCAAAATACTCCACACTGTTGAATGATGTTCTCTTTGTAAAATGAATTTTTCACCCGAAGGATTTACAAAAATGACAATTTACACATTACGTATACTTTACGATAAATACAGCTGTTCAATGAAAAAAATGTTTGGCAAAACTCACTGTAGTGCGTAATAAAATAGTTTCAAATTGCGCAACTAATAAATCGAAACTTCCGGAATAGTTTTAAGAAACTGTAGCTATACTAACTTTCAAATAATTGCGTGGTACGTGCGAGAATTTCCATTGTCTATGTCAACGCTATCTTTTCATCGTTTATAGAAGCGTTCAAAAATTACGTCATATCTACTTCGAACTTTGTACTCAATATTTTTTTAAAACAAATAATTTTTTTGCCAGAATCCCGGCTAGATGCCGACCAGGTCCTAAAGTTGCAGCCAAATTTCTATCCGTAGGTATGTCTATGAGTTATTTCCAATTTTGGCCAATCCTTGGGCAAAACATACGTAGAAGGATCGTTTTGGCCAGGAGAGAATTTCTAGTGAATGATTACTTTCCACTTTGCGTTTGTGAATGAGAGCTAAGAATTATTTTACCATTACAATAAATAGTAACGTATGTATGGAAAAAACATGAAATATACCCTAGAACTTTAATGGGAATTTCTTGTATCATGTCCCTCCTTCCTTTACAGCTGAGCTTACGTAATTCCTCAGCAGTACTTGGTACGAATTACGATCGACCTTCGTGGCATCTCTTGTCATTTCAGGTGTGTCACGTACAGAAAAATTACCTTAATAATCTACGATATCCGCGTACCTAAATTGCGCCGTGTTGCGGAACTAATACATACCTGAAAAATGAAGCAATTTAGTGCAATGTTGCGGAAATAAGACCGATGTATCGTAACGTCAAGTTTCCTCGATCATCAATTCAGCTGTGTAATGATAGACAGAAACCTCGCTGAAATTAACTATATTACGTCGCACATTAACCGAAATTCAAGGCAATAATAATCATCCCTCTAGTTATTTCTACTAAATATTCAAATTGAGTTTACTTCAAGTTGATTAGTCATAAAACCCACGATTTCGATTATCACTACTTGCAAAATTCATTATGAATACGCAGATGAATCGAATTGTTGTGAAAATCATTCGTCAGTTCCTGTGACGAATCATTTAGCGCGTCGAATATTTCAAGTGGTATGCATTTCTGTAGAATTTGAGAAAGTTTGTTTTATCACTTTTTCTGAAAGCTTGCGCCTGTAAGTTCTCGTTACATTTCATCTCGATGGTTTAAACATTACTGGAAGACTCATTGATGTAATGACAGAGAGGAATTTGCGCGTCTGAATTTCGAAGGGTTACGAATTAATTATAACATTAGGAATATGAACAGCTGGTTGTTGGAGATGCAAAGATACGGGGGTTGAGTTGTCGTGAAATGCCCCATATATATATATATAATATATATATATTAGGTTGGTCCTTATTTGGGGTGTTTTCGAATTTTCCTGCCGACAAGGCGGAAAAAGTTTGCAAATAAATCAATAAAAAAGTACGCGAAACCGGGAGCCTGTAAGCCAACCCTAAGTACTCCCGCCAAGGCCATGAATTTTCCCATGTAATTTCAATGGGAATTCGGACTTACTGCACTATTTTTCCCCCCCCCGCCTAGATAGTATTTTGAAAAATCTGAAACTTGGTATATGTTTTTCCTATATTCATAGATATTCTACAAAAAATTGGGCGATTTACAACGATGAAATTAGCAAAGTACCAGCGCATCAAAGTTGTGTCTTAAAGTAAAAAATAAATGGATTAATGAATAATATCAAACAATTAGATTCTAATTATATAATTTAACGAAATAAATATTATCTTATTTCCTTGAATGGTGATTTTTTACTTTATGACACAACTTTGATGCGCTAGTACTTTGTTAATTTCATCGTTGTAAATCGCCCAATTTTTTGTAGAATATCTATGAATATAGGAAAGACATATGCCAAGTTTCAGATTTTTCAAAATACTATTTAGGCGGGGGGGAAAAAATAGTGCAGTAAGTCCGAAGTCCCATTGAAATTACATGGGAAAATTCATGGCCTTGGCGGGAGTACTTAGGGTTGGCTTACAGGCTCCCGGTTTCGCGTACTTTTTTATTGATTTATTTGCAAACTTTTTCCGCCTTGTCCGCAGGAAAATTCGAAAACACCCCAAATAAGGACCAACCTAATATATATATATGTGAACGGTGGTAAGAACATTCTACTGCTGTCTCCGTGGCAATGACGATTGAAGAATGATATATTTGAATGCTGCTTGTATTGTACGGTAAAACAATGTTTTAGAGCAAAATTATGTCTTTTTTTTCATAAAATATTCATCACAAATAGTGAAAATAAACTGAGAAATTTGAAGAAATTTGTACGTATTTTAAATTTTATTTCGAACAAATAGCCGTATGGATTTTGTGATATCTCGATTTGTTCGTTTAGTAAAAACTTAAAAAGGCCTTAGAACAATTGTTTCATTTGTAACTTGACGATAGCTGCATTATACGCAAAAATACTCCTTGGAACGAAATTCTCAAATATGTGACACAGTCGCTTCACATAGCTGGAAATGAAGTTTGGGGCTTCCCGTTAAGTTTTGATTTTTCTGCTCCTTAGCCACAATCAGGGCAACTGAAATTCATGATTTCGAACTGGTTGGTTGACTTTTGTCATCTTAAGCTGTACATACAGTTCTGAGCAGCTTACGGAAGATTACCCTATGCTTACACACATGACACCTAATATGAGTACGACTTTATTGTAGATTTTTTGCAGTATGTTCGATTGACAAGAATGCAGATCGTGTACCAGCGTTTCCGGTCCATTTTAAATTCTGCACGCCTCGCAATGCTGCTCGTATTCATCCACGCAATTTATATCCCAATGAATAATTAGCGTCCGTACTTTCAGACCAATCAGCATTCATGTTTGCTCAGCTAAGGATGAACTTGCGCGACTACATACGATTGGCTGTAGCCCAGTGTGCGGGTAGAATACGTCAGGCTTGACACGCAACCACGGCATCCGCAGAGTAATTTACATCCCGCGCTAAAATTTACCGCGAATTCGAGATCCTGGACCTCGTCACCTTTTACCCCGGATATTATTTGCCTCCTTGCTTTACTCCTCATCCCCTCACCCCCCGTATCTCCGCACCCCCCAGAACCAGCTGTTCATATTCCTGATACCATAATTAATTCGTACCCCCGCGAAACTCCGAACGATCAAATTCTTCGCCATTATTATATCAATGAGTCTTCCAATAATGTTTGAATCATCGAGATGAAATTTAAGGAAAACTGAAACGCCCAAGTTTTCGGAACAAGTGATAAAACAAACTCACATAAATTTTTCAGATATGCATTTCACTTGGAATATTCGATGCGCTAAATTATTCTTCGCAGGAGAGAATGAATTATTTTGACAATATTAATCGAAATCGTGTGTTTTTGATTAATTAAATTGAAGTAAACTCAATTTGAATATTTAGTGGAGATAACTAGAGGGATGATTGTTATCGCCTCGAATTTCTAATAATGTGCGACGTTGTATAGTTAATTTTAGCGAGGTTTCTGTCTATCATTACACAGCTGAATTGATGATCAAGGAAACTTGACGTTACGATACATCAGTCTTATTTCCGCAACATTGCACTAAATTGCTTCATTTTTCAGGTATGTATTAGTTCCGCAACATGGCGCAATTTAGGTAGACGGATATCGTGAATTATTAAGCTAATTTTTCTGCTCGTGACACACCTGAAATGACAAAAGATGCCACGAAGATCAAACGTACTTCGTACCAGGTACCGCTAAGGAATTACGTAAACTCAGCTTCAAAGGAAGAAGCGACGTGGTACGCCAAAAATACTCCCCAGAATAGAATTTTCAAAAATGTGACACTGTTACTTCACGTAGCTGGAAATGAAGGTTGCGGATCGCCTTAAAGTAGCTGTAAGAGTGCGAGAACAGAATTGAAGGAACGTAAAATCTGGAGGATGTCACATTGTACCAAATTTGTCAACATTATTTCATACATTTTCAACTTCCTGTTTCTCTATTTTCAAAGAAAAAAGGAAGTTATTATAATTACCCCGAAAATGAAAAGTCGAGTTTTCACTAGACTTCGACGCTTCCAGATCTAGAGAATCACCTCCAATCATTTCCAGATGGACCTCTCTCTGTGTGAGTGTGTATGTACGTATCTGAACAATTTTTTCAACCGACGATATCTCGAGCACAAGGTGGGATGGAAAAATGTCAATAATGTACAGGATTTTACCCTCACGGAAAAAAACCCTCAATTTTTGGGGGTAAGCCTTAAAATTTAAGGATTCACCCTGAAAGTTGAGGATAAACCCCTAAATTTGGGGGTTTACCCCCAAAAATTGAAGGTAAATCATCATTAATGGAGGGTTTATCTCCAACAGTTGGAGATTAACCCTCAACGATTGAAGGTTCATCCTTAAGAGTTGAAGATGAACCCTCGACGTTGAAGGTAAGCCCTTAGCGATAAAGGTTAATTCCTAACAATTGAGGGTTCAATCCCCAAGACATGAAGGTGAATCCTCGACGTTGAAGGTACACCTTCAACGATGCGGGTAATTCATATCCCTAAAATTTAACTGATGGTAAATGTGAGGGTGAACTATCAACATTGCGGGGATTGTCCCCTGCAACCCCAAGGGATACACCTATCTCTTCTTCAGGATAAACTCTAAAAGTTGAGTGTCGACGCGAAAATATAATATGTAAAAGATTGGTGGTGAAGCCTTGATTCCATTGCAGGGTAACATAACCCGTGAAATTTCCAAGGTAATTCTTATGATATTCGTTGAAGTTCTATTATTCTCAACAACATGTGAAATGATCTATCTACATATTATTTATAACAAAACCAATGATTCAATTTGAATTCAACTTTCGAGCAGCTCGCTGGAATTGAGCCATCGCATCATATAGTATAAGGATCATTATTGATGTTGCATTTTACTTACCCTGCATGTCATTATGCAACGCACCAAAAGAATACTACTTAGTTTTTTCAGGGTTGAAATTAGAAATCATAAACTACACTATATATGGGGATTCTCACGTCAACTCGGTGAATCAAAAACATTGACCCTCTTCGATTTTCTCAGTCATTTTTTATATGATAGTTCTTGGAAATTATCTGAAAATTATCGAATCTGAATATTTTATATACTTTCATATAGTGTATGTACATTGTACATGTACGCATACATCTTCATTATAATATAATAATGAATGGAATGCATTGCGTATAGATAATTCTTCGTGGCTATATGAATTATACATGCGTACGTTAAATTTTATTTACGATTATTTTTCTGCGTGGGGATGCATTATACCCTCCTTCTATATTAAACGCGAATTCGTATAGATATACAAGAATTTAATAATGTTTATATATAATTTTCGTGGCATTCAATGATAAAAATGAATATCCAAATGCATATATAACATATGTGTATGATTGACTCAAGATATCAAATGAGAAATAACCAGACAACTTCTTGATGAGTCAGTTTCTATTGTATTTACTAATAGTGTGTAATGCACTTTTGTAATACCGTTACATCTATAATCCCAATAAAATGAGACAATAAGCTCTTGACTTGAGAATTCTTTCAAAGTGAATCCTCGATTGGGAGGTTCACCCTCAACTTGGAGGTAAACCCTTGACGTGGGGGTTAACTCTCACTTAAGAGGTAAGCTCTCAACTTGGGAGTAAACTCTAGACTTGGGAGTAAACCTTCGACTTCGAGGTTAACCCTGAATTGAGGGGTACGAATTTACCCCTTAGAGGTTGAGGGTTGTTTTAGGAGTTATTTTGGGTGTAAAATTGGGGTTTTTTTCCGTAAGGGTACGTTTAGATGATGAGCATGAAGAATTCGTATGTCCCTTACAATTCGAATGTTCGCTTTTATTAGAAAATGATCGCGAATAAATTGTTTAGAGACAATTTGTAGGATTATTGATTTTGTTTCTTAAATAAAACAAATTTTTCCGTTTGCAAAACCGATGTGATGTATGGTAGCTTTCGCAATCAGAGTATTATTGTTATTACCATTCTTATAATCATTTTAGAAATTTATAAACATAATTTCAATTTGGTATATAGCAAACAATTGCATCAAATCTGTTATGTGCAGCGTTTTACATTTGGCTTACGGAGAAAGAAGCAATTTCATGAAGAAGAAACGCAACCGCAAACGATTTTGACAATACTTGAGGTACTAGGTTCTGATAATTGAATTGGTTTGCAACGTGATGAAAAGTACCGCTGATATTTTTCTCACGGCTTGTTCATTGTATGAGTATGCTAGGTTCAACAGATTTTCACATTATTTGAAAATTATCAATTAACTTTCGTTCATAACAATATAATGATATACCATCCGGTTACACTTGACTCCGACAATTTGTTCTACTTTATTTCGAAATTATTGTGCGTGAACTACAAATCGGTAAGTAATAGATATTCAAGTTTAGAGTCCATTGTTACACATACGACTTGAAACGGATCTCAAATACATTTGTTGCGTTATTTTAAAGGGGCGAAGATAACATTTCCAAGTAATCATCAAAACTTAAACTTTAGTTTGTGATGAGTTTCGGCCAGACTGATCGTCGAATGGTGCAAGGAACGTCAATCCATCGTTGATGCTTGTGTGCAAAATTGTCGTAAGAACAAAATATCTCGGATTGATTCGGAATGGCTCTACGAACTTGTACCCAGAAGTACCATTGCGCCATACGCTGGGATGTACATGCTTGATTTGTTGTAAGTATCTCTGAAAGTCGAGAAATGAGTGATAGAAGTACTTTGAACGACGATCGGGATTGATTGACTTTTCAACAAGAAACGGTCGACTCACCCAATGTTATCATTCAATCCGGAGTACATGTCAGCTATAACAAGTTCCATGGTATCGGGCAAATCGGCAAAGTAACTGTCCAAATCAACGGTGACGGTGGTATTCGCCCAGTTTACCAAAACTATGATTGGATCTTCACCATCAAGCTGCCTAGACATACCTATTACGTCGTCTTCGATAAGTTCAACGTCGACTGTTCCCTCTCGCCATACGGTGGTGTTTCGTAGAGCAATCGCTTTTTGGAAATTTTTATAATGACTGAAATCGGCCTCTTTTTCGGCGGCAAGATTTACGGTCAGATAGTTCTCGTTCACCTTGAGGAACGGTGTAGAGTTTGTAGAGAATCCTGTGAGGTGTGAATCGGATAAAAATTGTCTTGAGTATTTTCAAGTGAACTTGCGTTATCTTCAAGCCTGCGCGACGTTAGTTATTTTACCGAATTAGACACAACGTGAAATACTGACCGGCAGCAGTTGTGTTATCCCATTGGTAAGGGGTGCGTTCGGGATCTCTGGTCCAACTGAGGTACTCTGTTTCATTGGTGTTACATGCTTGTACATCAGTAGTTTCTGCCCAGGTGAGAAATGTGTCGGTCATGCCGATTTCGTCGCCGAAGTAAAGAGTAGGAACGCCAGACATGAGAAGAATCAAGAAATGGATCCCGTCAGTTCGGTATAATCCAACCTTGGTGGCGATTCGACTTCTGTCGTGATTTCCTAACTGCGGGAAAATAAAAGTCTTAAGACTTACTTTCGCGTATTAAATTGACTAAACTTGTGTTCTCTATCACACGATCACTTACCACCCAGTTAGCTGTTTGGTAACTCGGCATATTGTTATACCACTTCGTAATTATGTCGACTATATCTGTAGCTGTGTCTATAACAGCGGAAGTTTGGCCATCGGAAATGAAAAAGAAATTGAATGGCACATCGGAACCGTAATCGTACCATTTGACTACGTAATCAATGGCAGAGTATCCTTCTGTGCACATGACCCGCACCTTGTCGTTACCCTGTGAGACTGTGTAGTTGTTTATGTGTTCCTTCCACTCCTGTACGAGTGGATAACTCTCTGGTTGATCCTTTGTCTCGGTGTGGTTCAAGTAGTAATAAGTGTCCGACGGGACGTCCTGCCCGGACAAAGTCTCATTCGTAAAATTAGCAGACTCTACGAAAAAGGGCACCGCGTCGACGCGGAAGCCGTCTATCCCAAGATCAAGCCAATACGTAAGAACTTTCTGAAAACTCATGACGTGTGAGATATCGTTTTGGGATATATCGCCTCTTTTCTCAACAAACAAAAAAAGTGCATTTTACCTTCATTTGCTCCATGACGTCAGGGTTCCTCCAGTTAAGGTCGACTTCGTGCTTGCTGAACTGGTGAAGGTAATAGGCGTTACGTTCGTCAACCCATTCCCAAGTACTGCCAGTGAACCCAGAGATCCAATTACTTGGCAGTCCACGATAATCACCGTACATAATTCCTTCGTTCCATATGTAGTAACTGTAGTATGGTTCGATACCTTGCTTTGCTTTGACAAACCATTCGTGTTCGTCACTTGTGTGATTCGGAACAAAATCGATGATTACTTTAAGTCCCAATTCTTGGGCGGTTTTGACCAGAGTTGTAAAATCGTCAAGTGTACCGTAAGTTGAATGCAATGCGTAGAAATCAGAAATATCGTAGCCACTATCGACGAAGGGACTCTCGTATATAGGCGCGAGCCAGATGCACGTGACGCCCATGTCGACAAAATGACTCAATGTGCTCGTAATACCTGCAACCGTTCAAACTTACGTAGATTCAGATAAATTACTCTTAATAAGTAGAGTACCGTCGGTAACATCAAAACTGGTCCCTCAGCGGTTCTTGTATTGTCATCGAAAAGTACTTTTGAGTGAATTGAAGGAAACAAATGCAGTCCTCAAGTGCAAAAAAATTATTTTTCTGTACCTACCATTGAAATCACCGATCCCATCGCCATTGCTATCTTTGAAGGATTCAGGCCAGATTTCGTAGATGACGGCTGTTTGCCACCACTCCGTTGGCGTTGTGACATTATAGGTTGTGGCATCAATCGATGCCGTACCAGCAAGTATCAAGAAGAGTACCGGTAACGTGCACATCGTGGTACTCAATTTCTCGCCGATTGAAATCTTATTCGTGCTCCGTGGTATATATGCATAAAACGAGTGCCACGTGTTCGCAACTTTAGAAGTCATTCGCAAATGATATCATACCGCCGGGGGGGGGGGGGGGGGGGCGGTAATTGGTAACATGACATATTATCACGTCGTCAGAAAGCAAGAGAGGAGTAGGGGGTTAGGCCTAGTGTGTCCATATTTTAATGTTAATGAGAAGGTTTTTATTAACTCGCATTTTGTCTGTCCGTTTGTTTATCTGTAAAAATTGTCCGTAAATATTTCGCAATCGATTTTAAACTAAGTTTTCGATGAGATAGAGACTTGAAACTTTAAATATAGTGCAGAACTGGATGACGGCGCAGTATTATTTATTTTTCTGAATAAATGTGGGAAAAAAAAATTCTCATAGTTTGGACTGGGAGTCAATCCAGAATCAGGTGAAGAGAAACTGAAATAAACGTCAAATTTGCCACATGCATTTTCATTCTAAACTTTCTCAACAAGTACTAAAAAGTATAAAATAATTTCTCCCAGCCCCATACAAACTTAAAGCGAAACATGTGAGACGCATGAGAATGTTTTTTTAAGTTTGAATTTTATGAAAAACTTAATGTTTCAGTTCTCAAATGAAAACTAGATGTACGATGTTTTATCTCGTCCCAGCTTACGCAATTATACGTCGTGTTAAGCGGTACTTGACGGGCCTTTATAGAAAAGTACCTTGAGAAATAAACCAAATTCTATCATTATCGTTTCATGTATGCATCATGCCTTGAAAAAGGCACGCCAAGTTTCACGTACTAATTTACTGTTTGTTTTCTGGATTTCCAACACTATTATATAACAGTTGCCAATCCTTCGCTTGCAATTACGCAGCGACAGTAGGATTCGGTAGCACACTCATAGTTGGGTGTCAGAAGCAGAGACAATGTTCACTGTTTATATCTCATTGTCAGTCGGAAAGTTTCGTCATCTCTTGACTGCTACACCGGGGTCCGATTGACACCGCCCTATTTTATTTGTAATTTGAAAGTACGTTAAGCGAGAGAGGAATGAGTTATTTTATTTTTCATTTATACTGAATTATCATTTGTAGTTGAATAAGTTTAGAGACGGCTTGACCCCGGTGTGGCAGCAGTGTGATTCCTAAGAGATGTCGCAGCTGAGGGTGAAGTTTCAACCATGCTTTTATTGTAAATTGACAGACATGTACTTGGCGGTAATATGCGATTCGATTTTTTTTTTGAAGGATGAGAATATTTATATATGCTGTGTTCTTGTCAAATATTTTTTTTCGAATAAGATAATTATATGCTTACATTTTTGATCAGAGAAGGTATTTATGTGGGTAATGACCACACTTTTAACGTCCTTGGCGAAAGGTTTTGCACTAGAGGTGCTTTTTGGAAGGATTGTAAAGACCTCAGACTTAAACAACATAATACTTGCTTGTCAAAATATCACTTTTAACGGATCTTATCTTTGCCTTATTTCTCTTGTTTGTACAGCTTTCTTTAATCGTTTCGACGGTCAGCAATTCGAGTTGATCTTGGCAGGAGTGTTTTTAAAATACAGTACGTGCAACATACTGTCATGTTAAACTAAAATTCTGCGGGGTAATTTTAAAACTCAGGTTTCGGAAATTCGAAATCAGACTACACAATTTAAAGTCCACATGCGAGATTTCCAAATTTAGTTACGGGATATTCGAAATCGCAAAGCGAAATCAATACAGATGCGAAATGATTTCTTTTGCCACAATAAATTATTGAGTTTAACAGACCGTATTCGAATTTCTTTAGATGTGAAGAATTGTACATTCATCACTTAAATTCAGCGGTATGTTGAGCAAATGCCAAATAACGTACAGAATATGTATAGTAGTTTACTAGTACAATACATTCACTACATAATTTCGTAAATTCGAAATACGCTTTTGCGTGCCTCTAACCAAATTGAGCAAAATTAGGAGATTTATTTGAATATTTAAGGAAAATGGTTAGTGATTCACTTCAAAACACGAATTTTTTAATTCAGCTACACGTTTGTACGGTAGAGGTGTGGTAAATTTCCGACCATTTTCAACGGTGCGGAATAATTGTCACGTAATTGTAATTTGCATACTTCCATTGGTGAAGAGTTTCAAGTTCAGTGGCCAACGTTCAACAGGCATATTTCAATAGGATCGTTGGTATTGGATTCATTTGGTATGTAGCTATTATCTTAGTAGGTTTAGTTTTACTTCTTTTGTTCCTTAGCCATAATCAAGTCAACTGAAACATATGATTTTGAACTAATCGATTTATTTTTGTCAACTTAATTTGTACGTACAGTCCTGACAAGCTTACGGAAGATTATTCTATGCTTAAGGGTGAGTTTTTGACTAATCGAATGGACGTAAACTCAATTTGAATATTTAGTGGAGATAACTAGAGGGATGATTGTTATCGCCTCGAATTTCTAATAATGTGCGACGTTGTATAGTTAATTTTAGCGAGGTTTCTGTCTATCATTACACAGCTGAATTGATGATGAAGGAAACTTGACGTTACGATACATCAGTCTTATTTCCGCAACATTGCACTAAATTGCTTCATTTTTCAGGTATGTATTAGTTCCGCAACATGGCGCAATTTAGGTAGACGGATATCGTGAATTATTAAGCTTATTTTTCTGTACGTGACACACCTGAAATGACAAAAGATGCCACGAAGATCAAACGTACTTCGTACCAGGTACCGCTAAGGAATTACGTAAACTCAGCTTCAAAGGAAGAAGCGACGTGGTACGCCAAAAATACTCCCCAGAATAGAATTTTCAAAAATGTGACACTGTTACTTCACGTAGCTGGAAATGAAGGTTGCGGATCGCCTTAAAGTAGCTGTAAGAGTGCGAGAACAGAATTGAAGGAACGTAAAATCTGGAGGATGTCACATTGTACCAAATTTGTCAACATTATTTCATACATTTTCAACTTCCTGTTTCTCTATTTTCAAAGAAAAAAGGAAGTTATTATAATTACCCCGAAAATGAAAAGTCGAGTTTTCACTAGACTTCGACGCTTCCAGATCTAGAGAATCACCTCCAATCATTTCCAGATGGACCTCTCTCTGTGTGAGTGTGTATGTACGTATCTGAACAATTTCTTTACCGACGATACCTCGAGAACCAGTTACCGGATTTCGATAAATTTGATTTCAATCGAAGCGGCTTTTCTAAACTTAGAACTAATCAGATCTGGCTTTGATTAGCTCAGTACTTTTCGAATAATTACAATTACATAATTATAAAAAATGAAATATAAATAATGATATCTCGAGAACGGATCAAAGGATGCGAATGACAATTGGTGCCACGCGGTTTCTTGAATCGCTGATAACGAACTTGACATTGTCCTTCCAAAGTTTGAATGGGGACGTTATTGGTATCAATCACATTGTTATTAGTTAGACTCGAAATGAGTTTGAAGGTGCAACGTTCACTGGTCGGCTCTTCGTCAACCCAAACCCGCTTGGTTCAAAGATATTCATAAGTATTTTCTCACCACAGGCTTCAGTTCTTCGAACACGTAAACGAGATCGCGTTCAATCTGTAGTTTTTTTTATCTATTTATTTTCTTTTATAAATAGTTAACAAATAAACAAGATTCTTATAATGTATGCATCATGCCTTGAAAAAGGCACGCCAAGTTTCACGTACTAGTATAATGTTTTTTTTCTCTCGTTTTTCAATAGCATTACATAGCAGTTGCCAATCCTTTGCTTGCAATCACATAGCGGTAGTACGGTTTGGTAGCACACTCATAGTTGGATGTCAAAATAACACACAACATTCCTTGCTCACATCGCGATCGGAAAACTTTATCAATTTTTGACTCGTCTGATCGGCACCGCCGTATTTTATTTGTAATTCGAAAGTATGTTTATGTGTGAGTTTTTTTTAATTTTCTTCATACTCAATTATCACTTATAGTTGGATAAGTTTAGGGTTAGTCTGAACCCAGAGTAGCAGCATTGTGATTCCTAAGAGATACGAAAACTGAGGGTCAAGTTTCAATCGTACGTTTATAGTAAATTGACAGACATGTACTTGGTGATAGTGCGTGATTTCAATCTTTTCGTACGAGGTGATTATATGCATACATTTTTGATCAGACATGGTGTTTTTGTGGGTAATGACCACATTTTAAATATACTTGGCGAAAGGTTTTCGCACCGGATGTTCTTTCTGGAGGGATTATATATACGACTCTTATACCACGGAGTCGAGTACAAGTGAAAAGTTTTACTAGGTAGGGTCTTTCGATCATGAGTTTCATCGAAGTTTCGGCGATTGGATTCTGGCACTTGGAACAAAACTGAGTAATTGACTACAAACCAACTAATCTATCTCGATCGAGATAAAGTGATGAATGCTCCGATGTCATAAGACGTCTTCTACATTTTTCGAAAAACTACCGTGGTGTCCAGTTTTTTCATAATATTTCAAGAGCCTATTTTTATAATGTACCTACCATATAGTATTAACCTATTTTACATATTTCTGTTATCGGATGATGAAAGACTGCGGTTCATTTTCATTTTGAAAAAGGATAAATTTTGGGAACGCCACGGAAGAGTTCTCGGTTATTTCCAATTGTTTGCGAAAATTTATCCGAAACAGTCGATAGTATAACGGAGGAAAACTTTGCATTTTACGCAGGCCAACATTGTGCATATGTGGCAACACTCGGATTGAACATAATCAACGCTTATGATTACGGATATGGCTAAACTTGTTTCCTAGCTGTGTGGCGAACACAGAGACGTATGAAAGAAAAAGTTTGAAATAACGTATCACTGATACTGTTTTTCTGACTTGTTAATTTTATTCTAATATTCTCAGTTTAATGAATTCAAACCAATTCACAGTACGTGCAGTGCAATTCATGTCGGAAACAATACACAGTTTGTAAATTATTTAAACAAGAAATCGATGTGTCTTTTATCTCACAAATCATACGTATGAAAGAAGAGATTATTAATTAATACTCAAAAACAAAAATTCAGAAAAAGGTTTATCTGCATGATTAATACTTTGCATCATGGTCCCTGATGTAAGGATATGTTAACTCCGTATTATGCGAATTTCCACGTGATTTATCACGCAGTACTTACTTGCAGAGACAAGAAGGAGCTATTGCAACATTTTTTCACTCACGAAAACAATTAAAAGAACAGTAAAAAATTGTTACAATTCGACGTGTTAGGGCAACACAGGAATCATGTCTTTGAAATAAAAGTATGGCTGTAATAAAATTCGCGAGTTATATCACGTTTGGCTTTGCATTTATGTCGCAATAAAGATGGCAAAACACTGAATAAATTTCCAATAAGTTTTTACACGGGTTAGGAAAAACCATCAACATACAGCAATAGCCTAATGGCTGAAGCTTTTTTAGTTGTGTCGATACTGAAACATTGATCACTCACGGAAAGATAGTCGCGTTGTTATCTTTATCTGTCTTAGCTCAAATCACGTTTGCACTAAAGTTGTCACGAAGGTAGTAGTTTACTACATTTATTTATGACCTAGAAGATAAAATTACACCGAAAGGTTTCTATAAGATGGGCTTTTGTACTCGTGGAGCATGCCAATTGGTAACGGTTAGCTCAAGGTACGTACAAAGTCATTTAAGTAAGCCGAAAGGCTGTCATTAGAAGATCTTAACAGGGCGAGTACACCAGAACAACTAACAGTTGTATCATTCGTATCCGTATGGACGAGATTGGAGGGCTTATATTCAATCGATTTTCTAATCAAATCTTTGACTATGATTTTCCATTTTTCACAAGAGACCAACACAACGTAATATGAGGTACTAGAAATATCATGATTCTTGTTATTGGAAAGCCATTTCTCAAATTCTGCTTACTAAAAAATGCCGAAAATGGATCACTTGTTAAACTGCCAAGAGGGAAGAAGTAGTTGCGAATAATGAAGAAAGAATTCATTCAATTTTTTTGTCTGCCTCACTTCCCCCGATCTTCCCTACTATAGAAAATCTAACACTGTATTAGCTGTGTACAAACTATAGGGAAACATGAATAAATGATTTGATAATTGATTTTCGCATCAATAGATTTAGACAACGGGAAATGGTAGGTTCAACAAGAGCCAAAAACCTTCGATTTTTCAGGATTAGCTTTAATATAAAATATTGACCGAATACAGAAGTGACAATTTGATTTACATTACTTCTGACAAAACACGAAGACGCAAGTGGCCAATATTTTGTCTACCTGATTTTCTTTCTTCGATGATCTATCGCTACTGTTCGAAGTAAAAATGAGCGCCCTACGGCTGTTCTACCTGATCCTTGCTGTTTCGGCATCAATTCATGCTATCACATACGATGTCACCGTACCAACAGAGTGGTGGCAAACAAACGTCATATATGAAATCTGGGTCGAATCCTTCAAAGACAGTGACGGCAATGGAAAGGGCGATTTGAATGGTAAGCTAGCCTGTTTGATCAATAAAGAAAACATTTCGGTTTGTTGATTATTTCATAAATATGTGGGTTGAAGGAAATACAGTTTTTCTGGCATTAATTTTTTTAACGATACTCCCACAATCATTACACAGGTATCAAGAGCAAATTGGATCACTTCGTCGACATGGGCGTGACGTGCATTTGGCTGCCGCCGATATACGAGACTCCCATGGTTGACAGTGGCTACGACATTTCCAATTTCACTGCCGTGAACTCACTTTATGGGACACTTGACGATTTCGATGCACTGATAACTGCGGCCCATGAATTGGGACTCAAAGTAATCATCGACTTTGTTCCCAACCACACGAGTGACGAGCACGAATGGTTCGTCAAAGCGAAGCAGGGCATCGAACCATACTACAGTTACTACGTCTGGAACAAAGGAGTTTATTACGGCGACTATCTTAGCTATCCAAATAATTGGTTGGACGCCTTCAACGACGGCACCGTTTGGGAATGGGTCGACGAACGCGAAGCTTATTATCTTCATCAGTTCAGCGTGCACGAAGTCGACCTCAACTGGAGGAACCCTTTCGTGATGACGGAAATGAAGGTAAAACTTAATTTCCTTTCAATAACATCTGTTAGTGTAAGAGGCAGGGAGAATTCATCTGAAATTTCATGACTTTTCAGAACGTTCTTACGTTCTGGCTTGATCGTAACGTAGATGGCTTCCGTATCGACGCTGTGCCGTACTATGTAGAGTCTTCTACTTTGGAGAACGAAACTAGGTCCGACAAAGATGTCGATTCAACCAATTATTTCTACCTGAACCACACCCAAACAAAGGATCAACCAGAAAATTATCCTATCGTGAAAGAGTGGAAGGAACACATAAACAATTATACAGCCTCAAAGGGTAACGACAAGGTTCGGTTCATCTGCACGGAAGGATACTCTGACATTGATTACGTTATGAAATGGTATGACTACGGTGATGACTTTCCATTCAACTTGAACTTCATTAGAGACGGAGATATCGCTAATGAAGCTGTTCTAGATACAGCGGAGGACATCTACAACATATTCGTCAAATGGCTGGACAATATGCCGTCGGGTAAAACATCTAATTGGGTGGTGAGTTATAGGTGCATTTTTAAATCTTCGTTCCTTCAATTTTATATGGTCGGTGAGTCTTATGACTCATATGCACGTAGTTAGGGGATCACGACTTCTCTCGAATCGCCACACGAATCGGACTGTACCGAACGGATGGGCTTCACATGTCCGTACTTTTGATGCCTGGTGTTTTTACTATGTTCAATGGCGATGAGCTCGGTATGACGGACACATATCTTACGTGGGAAGAAACTATTGATCATTCTGCTTGCAGTACAACCAATACAACTTACTCTCTGATCTCGCGAGATCCTTGGCGCACTCCTTTCCAATGGGATAACACCACTTCTGCCGGTTAGTATGCCCCGTTTTCATTGGTCAAAGGTAGTGACTCTACTTTCTCGATGGCAAGTCTTTGTACTCGAGCCTCCTTAAAATTTATCTGAGAAATTGTATTTAGATCGACAACTTTCAGGTTTCTCCACAAACTCTACTCCTTTCCTCAAGGTCAATCCGAACTACTTGACGGTAAACCTTGCCACTGAAAAAGAGGCGGATTTCAGCCATTATAAGAATATTCAACAAACTATCGCTCTGCGCAACACCACCGTATGGCGGGAGGGAACGGTCGACGTCGAACTTATTGAGGATCAGGTGGTAGGTATCGCTAGGCAACTTGACGGTGAGGAGCCGATAGTTGTGTTGATAAACTGGGAGAATTCCACCGTCACGGTGGACTTGGATAATTACTTTGACGGTCTGCCCGACGAGTTGTCACTCAAAATCGCTGATATCTATTCCGGATTGAGCGCGAAAATTGGGTAAGTTCTCCATTTGTTGCTGAGAAGTGTAAGTAATCGAGTTTTCTGGCGAATGTTCTTTCATTATTCACCTTTTAACTTTCAGAGATACGTACAGCAAGTCAAGTATAGAACTTCCCGAATATGGCTCAATGGTCTTGCTCGGGACAACTAGTGCTTGAGATTCATCAACCAGCGAAATTCCCATCGGAGTAATAACTACGAGAAGTATTCCAAATTTATTCCAAGTTTCAATTCAGTTGCCGCCAAATAAAGACACATGTATGAACCATTACTTCAGACGCGCATGGCTGTTAATGCCTCTCCAATCACAGATCACATTTTTTTTCTCACAGAATAAGTCCCCGCTTTTTTCCACGAACGGTCGTGACTCTGTTTTTTGAGTTGCCTGTCTAACAGCAAAACTAAGAACGGTTGTCAAATTTACGATACTGAGTTTGAAAATTCATCCTATGATATGAGAAATTTACAAACAGTATCCATTCGTCGTTGTTAGGTGATCGTCGCTTTTTAAAACTATCGTCATTTCCTTCAATTTGTGATAAACGTTCCGATATGATCATGCATCTAGCGTTATGTTATTTTATCATTCTACTCATTTCAATCGCTAATATTCACGGTAGACTGAAAACATCGATCTACAGACGGAGACGGAGATGCCGAGTCAAATATGGGCTTAACACTAATAAAAATACTAATTTCCGAAGCTACAAAGTCAAAAAAATTTGCATGTCAGATTTTTTACAACTCACAATCTCTTATTTTGTCTAGACGAAATGTTTTGTAACTTGGAGAAAACCAAAGTTCTATGGTTTTTATCACTTAAATTCAGCAGTATGTTTAGTAAATTCCAAATAAAGTACAGAAAATGTATAGCAAGTTTACAAATACAATGCATTTACTATATAATTTCTTAAATTCAAAGTACGCTCCAGCGTTCCTCCAACCAAGTTGAGCGAAATTAGGAAATTTATATGCAAATTCAATGAGAATGCCTAGTAATTCACTTTATAACACGGAATTTTTTATTCAATTACACTGTGGTACAGTAAAATTTTGGTAAATTTCCGAACACTTTTAAGAATGTGGAATAATTATCATGTAATTATAGTTTATATACTTCCGTTCGTGAAGAGCTTCAAGTTCAACGGCCAACGTTTTTATAATTTGAATAATCGAGATAAAAAATATATATCTTGCCTTACAACAAGAAAGTTTCACCGTAAGCAAAATACTGAACCCTCTGTATAGAAATAGATTATATACGAATATTGTATACAGTACATTATGTATCACTTGCAGAACAAATTCAGTGTCTCGTCAATGGCGAATAAAACTTGGAGGTTTTCCCCATAATGACACCCCTTCCCCCCGCCCGTACATAATTCTGTCCATATAATTGTCAAGATGTTCCTTTATCACTATAATTTAATCATTTTCGAATACAGTTTTAACCGACGATGTAATGAATTGCTGGAAAGATCGTCTGCTTCAAACCAAAAATACATTTCAGTGCTAAAGTACGTACATAAGTCGCTCAGTTTATAAGGAGGTACGCTACAGGCGGAAACTGATTGTGAGTGGATACTATCGTAAAGGACACCAGAATATAGACGAGCTTATGGAAAATTTCTCATACCGTTTCATATTCAAAGAAAAATTTATCCTCAATGCTAGTGGCACTGTGCGAGCTCGGCGCGCACACCGTGCCTTGGACGGTATCAGCGATGTTGACCGACAGAATTCTGAAATTGACATCGTCGAAATCCATGGTACCCAGGGCGAATTTTTGATACCGATTGGTCAGCATCCAGTACTCTTCGTGCTCAAATCCGGGCTCAGACCCTTCGAATATTTTAGCAGCGCTGGTAAATTGCAGAGCCTCGTCGTCCTCCAACGGTGTACCCTGAGACAGTTGAAAATTGGCTGTAATACGAAGCGCTGAATTCTGATCGGGGTTCTACTCACCACGTACTCTGTAGCCAGAGGATTTGCCAGGTTCCAGCAAGCCACTACCAGACTCGAGGCCAAGGCGCCCATAAGGACCCCGGACTTCGAGAAGACTTTGACAAGCTCTTGCGACGGCAGCGTAATGTTGCCCTTGTAGTAAGTTACACTGCTGTTCTTCGAATTGTGCAAATCCTCGACTCTTATCGCGTAGTCTGAGTAGGAGGACAATGGTCTCAGAAGAAGATAGTCCTCGTCGATGAATCCCGGGGGTGGTATCCTCACAATGGAAGTCCCGAGTTCCAGGGTGACGTTCTCGCCGGCAACGCTGAACTTCGTAGCTGACGAGGCCGGGGCATAAACGTCGTCGTTTTCCAGACGCCATATGTCCGAACCGTCCCAAATAACAAGGCCGTAGCCCTCCGGGTCCCCAATGTAAGCCTGAGGAGGATTCTTTCGTGAAAATCGAATTCTTAGCGGCAACGATTTCAAACTGACATGACAGTCCGTAACTAACCCAAGTCTCATCGCAGAAGTCCCCCTTCGTCTCGACGAATTGTATCTCAAGCCGCCCCTTGCTCGGATCTACAGAATTATGGGTCACCTCATGTGGAATATCAATCCGATGGATCACCTGGTCGGTTGTCGTATTGAAGGCGAACAGCTTAGCAGAACATACTTGCTTATCTCCTATCTTCCCGGAGTCGACGAACCACAGCCTGTTGCACTGGTCCGTCTGGAAAAATATTCAATCAGTGCAAAGAGTCGAAACGGGACGATTTGGTACTCACGAAAAGACGAGACACGCTTGTTATTATTTCATCACCACAATATCCTGTCTCGTGCCAATCCCAATTTGGGTAGGGCTCCAGCAACGAACCACCGTCCCCGATCATAGGCGAAACAATTGACAAACTTGGAATTAATAAATCGTTGGAATATCTGGGTGTTGTAACCAGAACTCTATTGCCTGGAAACGAAAGTTCTGAGCTGTAGAAGCAACAGGTGATTATTTAGTCTAGATGTGTTTGCTGCAGATTGTACCTGAGATTTTCTGGAAATCAATTGGTATGATTTTCGTGTAATTGTATTCTTCAGAAACCTGCAACATATGCTCAACAAGTGGATCTTCGGCCGCGTATTCAATGTACTTCCATTCATGGATAGTCGTAAGTTCTGCCGCCAACAACGAGCCAACACATGACAATACGATTGTCAGTATACGAAATGGTCTAGATGGGGTTGTCATTTTATTACGGTTCTTCGATTCCTGCTCCGAAGAGAACTGGAACACATTAGAAAACAGGCTTTATTCGAAACTTGATGGTGCCTATGTGACTTGGCGGAACAAAAGAAGAGAAATAATTCAATCGCATCATCCAATCGGTTTGATCACCTACGTGTTGTTTCTATAGTTACGTAATTTTCATCTAAATATTAATGATGATATGATTGACGTACGCAAACTTAATTCATTGTTATGATTACAGACTTACTCTAAGTGTTCGTTGAAGTAGAGTTTCGTCCGGCTTTAACAAAATTAGCGATCGATGTGCAATGTCGATAACGATGGTTTTGACTACGAAGTTTATTCGTGACTACCTTGAAACCCAGCATAATTTAGTTGAGCGGGCCAAATATTATTGGCACAGCTGTTTAATTTCCGATTGCGTTCTCTTCGCGGAATTTCTGGTCTCTACTAAAATTTCATTCTGCTCCGATGCTTCTTTTTTGGGGACTGAAATTCGAGCGTTGTGTAATCTATCTTAACGGCTAAATGCAAAAGTTCAAATTTAATGTGATCAGGATAATTAGTAAAAGCACAGACACAAGATTAATTCAGTATTCTATCGATCAACATTTATTATTACACTTAACTTAGAATAATATAAATGTGTATATATTTATTAGTCATATCCTGTTGATTGTAAATCTTTGACGGACCAAATCAACTTTCTTTGTTGCAACGGTTATACTCATAACTAGAATTGTTAAATATTAATCAAATTTATACAATTTATTAATCGATATTATTCTTCGTCCAAACTCGCGACACGCGTTTCTATTTAAACGAAGGTCAAAGTATTGTGACATTTTACTCAGAACTGCGAAAAAATTGTACAGCCGTGTTAACTGTGAACCGATAACGGTTGATAGACGAGGATGGTTTTTCCGAGTACTTAACTCACATTACATTGCTTACTTAATTACACCAGCTCTATGCGCCATAAATAGTATAATTTATTAATACAAAAACCTATTTCACTCAACTATTCTCCCTGTATTTACAGGCTTGACCCTTCAATCCTCGGACTGTCCAAATGGGTGCGTGGCTTGGAAACGTGTGGAACGGCATCGGGTACGAACGGGTTAAATTCATCCAGCAGAACAATCGGCTGAAGAATTTGCACTCAGTTTTACGGCCAAAGTCCAACACGTCTTCAACGATAACACGCAGATTTAGGAACTGCAATATCAAACAATGCACCGTCCATGCGTAGCTTTCTCGATTTCATCGTTGACGTCATCCATGATCAATGTAAAAACTATACCCCTCAGGTTTCATTCTGACATGCACGCAAGACACTTTGCAGCGGTAGTGTTTGGTGAACCGCGAAAAGTACGAAATTATGTTAGGTGATTTGGAGAACTTTTCGCGGGGCCTTGACACTCATTGTGGAAATGTCACAGTACTACCACCACTGGTCGCTGACTCCCTGATCGCGTTTATGTTCAGAGAAGCGACGTCACACTTCGTTCCGCGCACCAGCTCATTGATATCGGCAGCCTGGATCCGGAAGTTCGTTTCGTTCGGAGTCAGGGTTCCAACCATAACTCGCTGGAAGGACACCGTTATCACCCACAGCTGCTGATGTCCGTCGGACTCGGTGATAACCTGGAAACAGACAAGTCGTCACCGCTGCCTCACGGGTTGCACAGCATCCGAGATATTCCTATTACCTTGACTCCAGAGGGGAATTGCAGGGTGTCCGCATTTACGGCGATCCTCTCAATGAATTCATCGCCGTATTCATAGTTCCTGCTATTCCAGCAGCCGATCGCCAACTCGGAAAGCAGTCCGAAGTACATGACGCCGTTCTTGTCCATGGCTTCGGCCGCCGATTGGGTGCTCCGTTCGTTTTTAAAGGAGACGAAGGAGCGAGCAGCTCCGTCGGGATTCTCGTGGAAGAGAGAAAAGTTCCTGAAACCAGAGTACACCGGTCAGACCATCGGGTGTTCGTTCAAATTTGGCATTTCTCTTACCTTATAACCGAGGTCGCGACGTAGGACTCTACTCTACTCGCCAGCGAGTGGAAGTACAGGGTTCTGTCCTCGTTTGACTTCAGAGGGCTCAGCGCCATCCCCAGAACGCCGTCCATCAGATCGAAGACTTCGCCCTTGATGGAGAACGTTCCGTAGTTCGGGTATGGGTAGAACAGGTTGTTGTTTATCCTCCAGCTTCGAGTTTTCTGGTGGTCGTACACTATCAGGCCGAACCCAGTCACGTCGGCGACGTAGACAAAGGTGTTCTGACAAAACTGACCTCGCACGTCGACGACCGGGTTCACGAAGAGGGAGCTTTCCTTGACGTGGTCCTCTGGGAATCTGTAACGCGAGAGGAGCTGGTTCGTCTCGAGCGAGAAGACTAGCAGCTGTGGCGAGCATATTTGATTTTCCTCGATTTTCCCCGTGTCCATCACCCACAATCGCCCGCAACGGTCAATCTGCGGGTGTAAAAGAAGATTGATACATTGGATATTGAATATTTCCACACAGAGTTGGATCTGCTGTTTCGTTTTCACGAATATCTCCATTTTAAACCAACATGTACGTCACCTGCATCCTCCAAACGCTGATCAAACCGTCGCAATCACCGGACCGGTGCCAATCCCAGCTTGGATAAGGTGCGATTACCGGATTGTCATGACTTGAAACAACGTTGGTTACGTAGCCCAAGGTTACCGGTACTCCTTGTTGGAATCGTGGTATCGATACGAAAATCCGGGATCCAGTTCTGTCTGTAAATTTGATTTCAAGATGAGTTCAAACGATGCTTAAAACCTGCAAGTCTATGGCAGCGTAAATAAAATCAGTGAATATTTTTATACAAGGAAAAGATGGAACGTGAGTATTAAAAATTCACCTTCCGACCGAACACCTTTTTTTCACTAGCATTATAAAACCGGTTTTTTATTGCATTACTGTAAAACAGCGAGATGAGTGCTGGTATAAATTCCGTCTAGTAGGCAGCAAACAAGAATCAACAACTATCTGGTGAACAAGAATTACTAAGTATAGGCTTTTCGTAACAAGCATTGCCCTTTGATGATGAGATAAGGTGAACACTATATGGTCATAAATGATGGCGTCCATCACGTGAACACCAATCGCATGAACGGGCTCGTCATACCATGTACCTCATACCGTGTTGTACGTGTGCGCCCAATTGAAAACGTAATTTCCGCGGATTAAGCACACCCCGTATATTGGGTATACTCCTCCTGAACCATCCTTGCAAGTCTTACCGAATCGTATGTACAATCGCCTGACCGATACCTCCACTTGTTTCCGCTAATTCTTTCTTCCTATTTTCCTTTTCGCACATCAATTCAAGGACACAGTGCGACCACAGTGAACTCTTAAAAACTTCTAACGCGTTAACTACTCGCTTGAACCGTCTCTCTTCAGACGGTGATAGCCGATTTCCAAGAGTCTCGGTGGACGGGAATTTAGGCGGAATCCACTGTGACGCATCGCTATCTCATTTCCTGTGTCCTTTTTCTCTATGGTTCGAATCTTAGAATGTAGACGGTAAACTTACTGCCGCGATAAGTGTCAACGTCGATGGGCAGCGGTTTGCCAGGTATGAATTCGCCCAGCTCAATGGCAGTCTCTCTCGCCTGGGGAGTTGTAAAAGCGAACTCGAGGGCCTTCCAGGAGTAGATGCTTCGGAATTTGTTATTTGAAGAGTGGGCCCGGACCCCCGAGATGATGAGAATGACAAAGACTGCATGTGAGGCCACTCGCCTAAGGTCCATCATCGCTTCACCTGCGGAAAAAACAGTGCAATTGAGTAATCAATGGTCAGTATACCGTAGCTCCGACAGTGCATAGGTATCATAGTCGTAGTTCCATACGTCCACGTTTACTAAATCACCTAATATACAGCAGTAGGAAAGTATAGTGTGTGCGAGTAATTATACGGCATATCGGGACGACGAGGAACGTCGTAATTTAGTTTCTACTTACATATTATCTTACCTTGTTTTTCTCCCAATCGTAGATTTAAGACGTTGCCGAAATTAAAAAAGTTTTTATTCTTCAAATTAACGTGTAACAATCTGTAAAGAAAATTTTAACCTGAGTACACAATTCGACGATTGATTTCTTGCTTTTGTACAATTGTTCAGTTTATTATTACATATCTTTTCCGAAAGCAGAACGACTTTACGATACGATTTTATGAACATTATGAATCTGAACAGAATAAGAATGGTTTTTTTTAATCGATAACTAATGGCAACAGATGAAAAAATTCTAGTCTGAGATACTTAATCTTTTGACAGAGCCTATAATTCACAAAGGTTTTACACAAAGTGAGGTAGAATAATTTGGGGCGAACATAATGATCCCTAATGGCATAATGCTGTCGGTGTTCTTATATAAAGTCATTACCGAGATGAATTCCGGTAGAGTTTTAGGTGATCAGGTCACATTCGCTGTATCGCGACGTTATTCGAAAATTTGACATGCGACCTAGCTATGGAAGCTATGAATTACAGTAGGATATATCAAACGTCGGTATTATCAACTGAAGTTACATTAAAGTCTCGTAATATTGTAGCGTTGTTGGCCTCGGTGGCTTGTTTTTTCCACCGAGAACGATATTTGAGTAGCTAAGTAAACAAAAAGCGTTGAACAAATGAGAAAAATCGGCGAAGCTCGCAAATTTTTTAATCCTCGGTAGAATTTTTGATCTTCATCGGTTACGCAAGCGAAAATTCGAATTTCCAGGCGCATAAGCGTGAAGAAATAATTTTTTTCCAAAACTCAAGCGGGTGGGCTCTCGCATTGTTTACAATATTAATAGCGAAGCGAAGCGACGGCAGCTCAGTAAACGATGACAAACAAGTTGTGTAATGAGGCGTGGGAGACCGGTTTTTTGTTATATGCCAGGAAGCCCAGCTGCCAAAGAGGCTATCGCAACTGACTAAATATCGTAATACGTAAACGTTTCGATTCGTGTTTGGGAAGATAATAAGTTATCTGTGCAATTAAAAAATTGTGTTTACTTTTTTCCGAACATCGGAATTTCCTTAAGGATTTCCGCTCCTTGGCAAAACCAACTTGATGAGTAACTTGAATGACGTCACTATTCGCAATACATCCCGATAAGGCATCCACTCGCAATGCAACATGGATTTTATCCGATTCCATAGAACTGGGGATTACTTTTAATCCGCTGCATATTCAGACACGTTATCTATCACATGTACAAACAATGAAGCAATTACGTTTGCGCAATTATTGATATACCAGACGCTGCAATCATCCTGTTTGTTAGATACGAATCATCTGATATACTAGATAAAAATTCATACAGTTCACCGTACAGGCGATTGTATAATTTTTGATCTCGTACATCTAATGATTCGTGATTTTCTAATTTATTATGTGATTTTTTATATGTTTTATAGAATTTACAAAATAAATCATGTAATAAATTAGAGGCTGAATTCTTTTAAAATATTATATGATTTGACACGTGAACATTTTCAGTAAGGCAAGATGGTGATTGATGCGTTAATTAATCAGACACGTTTTTAAACATTTCGTTTTGGGAGCTATTTTGGTAATGATCAAAGTGTTGACGATATTGCAAGGCTAGAGTTCAATTTGTGTGAAATTAGAACAAAATTAGCATACTCTGATCTCGAACTGATTTCGGTTATTCAAAGCAGCATATTACCGTGATATGAGGAAATTGTAAAACAGTGTAATGAATGATTAATTCATTGCTGAGACGTAAACGAATTCGAATTCTGACCGAAATCTGTCTAATACCGGTTTAGATACACTTGCAAAAGCGTTGGAATATTTCGGTGATAAAACTGAAAATCATTTAATTATTACGAAATCAAAAAAGTTCACCGTTTAAATGACTATTCGATTATACGGTCGGTTAAACAATTCTACGTCTATACCGACGCTTACCGTAATCGTTAATTGGAATCAAGATTACGCGGCTACAGGCAAATTTTTGGGAAAAAAATTCGCACAAATACGGATGTCAATTTTTTACGAATAAGAAAGAACAAATCGTTCCAATGTGATTGCTGCAATCAATTGCGTTATAACGCAATCAAAGAATGATACATCACGTTTATCATTCAGTGGACTGGAATAACCACTTATTGCGAATAAGCAACTGCAGTAAAGAAGTCGTGATAATTTCTTTCGCGTAACTCATCGATAAGCGGATGGTACGAGTAGAAGTGTTGAAAATTCCACGTAAACCCGGAATCGAACTTACGATTGGGAAATGCGAATTTCACTATAACGATGATGCCAATTGCACTGCGAAGAATTCCTGAAGCCGTCGAAAATCGCGGAGAACTTTACAACGTGCTAATGAAACACTTCTTATCAAGTCTGCAGAACTGTTGTAAACAAAACTGGGTACTACTACTAGGCATAGGTATAATATACTTCTTTTGCCGTAAACTTTCACCGGGACACGATATACCGATTTGGTTCTTTTTCCGCCGTAACAATGATTACTTTTCATGTCAATCCGTCGAACGTTCACTATCGGCAATTTATCGAGACTACGGCCTCACGTTGCTGCTACAATTCACGGTTCGTAATCTATGTTCGCTATTTTCCACAATCATTATTCTCAGATGCGGTGACGTGATGCTAACGCTTCAGCGGTCAATGCTTGACTGTGATTTTGCACGAAAAGCGAAACTCACTGACTCCCAACTCTGCGCTCGTAGTACCGCGGCACAATTAAACTCTGCAAGAGCGTCTCTACGCGACTACGAATGCTTTCCGGAAACTAGAAACCTCGGTATTCGAAACTACTTGACCGAAAATCGTGCGGCATCAAACTACGGCTCTGCCAACTTCGAGCCGCAGTCGATCACTCAAAATTTCTCTCGCTCGCTTACGAGGCCGCATTAACTGTACAAATAATTCGTCACCTGGATAGAAGACCGACACCCATTTTTTTTTATCGTTCAAAGAGGATTCCGAAAACTGCCACAGATTTTTAGAATACTGGTTTCACACCCGGTCAGGGCTTGCGATCGCCAAACAAGGATCAGGGGCGGAGTTTTGCGTACCGGAAATTCCGATGTCCAGCCCAGTCAGACGAAAATGCAAACCAACGTCTTGAGGTCGTCGACGGTCTTCTCTCAGCGGACTCGGAAGCGTTACTGCAGAGTTTGTCTCTTTTCAAAGATTTTACGTATTACGCTTATATACTCATTCTCCCAGAGCCGCGTACAAAGATTGGATGCCTCTTTTTTACTCCGCCTCTGCGCGCGGCACGTGGAAACAGGTTGGAAGTACGATGGTTTATTTAGAGAGGGAAACGCGCCCCCACTGCCGGGGAATTTTGATGATATCATTGAAGCCTGATATTCTACATCCTCGTCCGAGGAAGAAGCGGGTGGGTGTAACCTGCTCTTGAACGTGCAGGGTTTTTCTCGAACGATGCGCTCTCGACCAGCGTCGATGATTTTCCTCGACTGTAAATTTTCGCCGAGGTGTAAATCTTAGTTACGGCCATTTTCTCGAACACGCTGTCATTCGGCATGTCTTCCGTGAAGTATGCAATTTTTCCGTGCGGGAAGGTCGTCAACTTGTCGCGCTTTCCCCTACCTGTAATATACCTATAGCATAAGGCGAGGAATTCGAACAACGAAGTGTGATAGGAATAAATAGCGAACGATTCTTTCTGCGGTCACAGATAATTTTCACAACCGCGTCCAGAGACTGCCAAGTGTCGAAAGTGTGCCGAGCGATGACCTTTGATCTTGTGATCTTCTTTCCATTAGTAGAAATGACGGAGTTTAATTTAACCTACCGTCATAAAGTTTATCGTAGCTTGATGTTAAATTTCCGAGCTGATATTTTTTTCATCGTCTCTTTCGATAATCGACCAATTTGTAGTTATCTCACGTAAGCAAGTCTGCGGACACGCTTATGGAATTTCCCGGGGTCTCCGGTCGTTGCTGCAGTCGCTCCTTGGAGAGTTTTACAATTGTTAAAGCAGACCAACGGCGCATATTGGCCTCTGGCAATATCCCGGGACGATGCATAATATTAACTCATCAAATCCCGACAGTTGAAATTTTTCAACGAATCCAATAGGCATCTCAGCACGATATCTAACCGCTTTAGCGGAGTGAAAAGGCAAAAGAATATTCAATGTTTGGGTCATTCGTTGGGAAAAAAGAAATTGCCTATTTTCTACCTTTGGCACATTGGATGTAATTTCTCAGCAATTATATTGTTTTCGTTTCAATATTTGCCAAGATCTTCGCACACTATTCTAGTATATTTGTCTACAACCTCACGATTTCTCATGAATTAGCTAAACTAACGAACTACGACCAATCAGAAACCGGATATCGTTATTTGACGTTCTTCATCCATACATATTCGACCGTGAAATTGGAGGTAAGCCATCTTTCAAAAATAAATGTTCCTGTGCAACGCAATCACGCATTCGCTGCGTAAATTACAGATGCTATGGAGCAAATTCAGGACAAGTCGAAGGAAACAACCAACGGTGAATTATTTATATAACTCATGAAATATGACACGCAGTTCGGAACGGATCATAGTTCAAAAGAAATGGGTCAGAGGTACAGTGGGATGGGTAACGATACGATGGCCAATGGTCACGCTCTGAATCTTTGTAGTCTCCGAATACCGCGAAGCCTGTGCCATTAGCTCTCTGTACCCACTTGCCTAAAGGGGCATAAATTATTAGCAAACCCGTACTGATAGCCATGTCGTGTTAATAACGTTATTGAGAAAGAGAACTGCCGCTGCAGCCGCTATATAGTAAGACAAAAGTACGAAATTTACTCGTGGGCAATACGTCGATTAGTGCGCAATTCTTGGAAATACTAGGTAACTCGGAGAAAACTGTCTCAATAATTCACGAGCCTTCCATTATTCCGATTTCAATTCATACCGGTTGCTGTTAGTTCACAGAGAAAAATTGAACAAATTAATGCAAACATCACCTGTATTAGGTGTACACCTATGTCGACAGTCCTCGTAATAACAGAGTAAATATTTTCCCGTGCGTCGTTTCGAAGCGGAGTGAAATATCTGGGAAATTTAAGTAGGACAGGGCCTTGCTACTCTTTGTTTCACTCTTCTTTTGCATCGTCATTTTTCGTTGCCTCTCGGTTCATAAATGATAGCGTATACTCGCCTCCACTTGCCCGTAAATCCTGTGCGAATTGTATATTGCACAGAAAAGCGTTTAATTTGCGATTTTTATCGATGCGATACGTATCGGTTTTATTTAGGCCAAGCGTTGACATTCGCGGCAATTGCACGCTGTTCGAGTCTTTGTTCATCATTCGGCTATTCGGCATTTTCATTTGATGCAAAGCAGCGCTACGTAAAAACCGACACACGCCTTTACGATACGCGTGCTCAGTTGCATACAATAAGGCGTTGGTTGTCCGTCCATTGTTTATAAAAAAACTTGTAACATATTGCGTTATAAGTACGGAGAAAGCAATGCGGTCTAATTACCTTCCTATTAAACGTTTACATTTTTTTTTCACTCTGAGAAAATCTACTAACCTCGACGTAAAGATGTTTTTCATTATCGTTCAGGCAATTAAAGCAGGCAATCTCGCGTGGTTAACAAAAGGTATTCGTTATTATACTCTCAAAGATTTACATCGAGTCACAAAGTCTGAAATTTGCATATATAAGTAATGTGACAGTCGATGGTTGCTCCTTTCTTTTGAGTTTTATTTTTTTTATTTATTTATTATTTTTCTTTTTTGCGGCAAGGACCGATGCACCGACGCTAGTCGTATTGCGTCATTGAGCGGAAAATGTGACCGCAAATTGTGGCATAACTAAATTGATATGGGAGAAAAAAAGGAAAGGAACAGATAACGTGCGATGAGTTTACATCACTGAGTAAACAAATTTATTTGATTGTATAAAATACACTGTGAGTATAAAATATGACACAGCGCTTCGTTTTGGTCGTGTTTCTGAGCTACGAAGTGGTATAATATGTGCGTATTTACGATGCGCGGAATTTGCCCGCGATGCAAAAAATTCATTTACGTAGCTCTTGCATCACGTGAAATTTATTGTTTCTTTTTTCCCTCTGTTTCTCTCTCATGGCGAACTATATACAAGACATTGCAAAGCTGTGCTATGCATTGAGGCAGTCGATAATTCCTGGATGTTTTCAAACAGATCGAAACAACATGCAACGCTTCACACGTAGGGTTAAATAATTTTCTTCCGAATAAGCACAGTTTGAAATGAAAATGAACATAAGTTTTCTTCTTTTTTAAACTATTTGTTTCTTCAAAGGTATATCGATAAAATTCCTGTTACGGGCTAAGCTTAATTATTTATCGCCGTGCGAGTATTATTTCTACAGTAACTAAATCTCGTTACATGAGATTTCTCGAGCATGATGAAAAAAAACTTGCTTACGTCGCTAAACAACGTTATACGATTTTTACCCGAACATGGTTATTTGAGTTAAAACGGTTCTTCAATGATATGATATCTGCTTATCGCGTCCCATACCTATACTTAGAAGCCGAGTGTATTGTTGTAAACGTTGTGTCCAAAGACGGGATTTATCTGCCTGTATCCACCGGCCGGAAAGGCAACGAGCGGCGATTCCTCTTCGCTGCGGATTCTCATTATGCGTACGTTGATATCTCGCGGGTCAACTTCCTTCTTGAAGAACTTTTGGAAACGCGATGAAAGCGCCCAAATGTTACCTCCGTCACGGTCCACCCATCTCACTTCCGCAACGAACTGAAGCAGCTCAGGACTGTACGCCAGTATTCTGTGAGAAGTAGAAGCAAAGTCGAATTAACCTGAATCGTTTAGGTTTCGAGATTTGAGATTCAACGAATCTCAGAGAAAAAAATGAAATGCAATGGAAATGGTTTGGTCTTACAAGAAAGGCATCCGAGATCGATCTTTCCGATTTGATTTCTTTTGCAGTATGTTACAGTAGACTAAAAACTGCGCGACACGTGTTTCTTTTCATCTGCCATTAAACGCTTTAAGGGGGTGAAACCACCCTCCGAAGTAAGGCGTATCAAGGGGTGATTTGGCACTTTTACCCACAAGAAAATAATATACCTTAACCAATCCAACTGTAAAAGTTTTCTTATAACGAGCAATGAAAGATTTAATATTCTCAATTAAAAGGGAACAAAAAAAAGCAGCACTCGATTGTTAAATAACGTCATGGTTTTCGTGTGGAACTAATAACTCACCGTTGTTTATTCGAGTGCGGTTGCCAAGCGGCGATTGCGGTTTCGGTCAGCGGTGAGAAGAGAATCGTGTCGTCTCTAGGGTCAAGACCCAATCCCATACCCTGACTCGATTTCCTACCAACCAATGTAACCGGTAGTTGTTCACCGAATGCTGGAGCTCCAGCCTGCAGAGCGGAAGTCGGCACGCTGAAGAGACGATCCGTTGCCAATGGCTGGAAGTAGACGGTCCCCTGTCGCGGCGAGAAAGCCATACCGACGATTCCGTCCAAGAGCTCGAATGTATCCCCGCCGATCTGGGGGAGAACGACACGGTGATTGAAAGAACGGACGCAATGCTGTTATTCGAACGAAAAACCGGTCTTCGTACTAAAATCACATGCGCGCGGCTTAATTTTAATGCAAGAAAATCCATCACAGTCTACCGTAGTAACAGCTTGATGTTTCGATAATCGACGTTGGAAGTGGTAGCTTTTATCAGCGGATTGAATAGAGTGTTTCTTTATATTACAGTAGGCACTTTCGACTCGAATAATACTGACGGGCATTTGTCAATAAATTATACTCGAAGTCGTTTTCTATACCTGATACATGGTGTGATCGGGATCCGGATACATGGAGGCGTGCGACACTCTCCAACTCCTGTCCGTAGCTGCGTCGTAAACGACAATTCCTGGAGATGATGAAATCAGAGTAGGTATTAGTCTCACTCAAGTTCTCCGTCGTACTCTAATTATTATCTATTGAAAAATTGTTTGTCAAGAGGGTGATCGGCAATTTTCATGTGCTTTTTATGATTAATTAATCATCATACCCGGGGCTGTGGTATCGGGCATGTAGACAAAGACGTCATCGCAAGTCGTTGCCGCGTTGTCGTCTATCACAAGATTAGTAAGGAGTGAATTTAGCCTCAGTACCTAAAAGTAAACGGTGACGGTAAGATCGGTCGCGCCCTTGTCCAGTGGTTAGAAAGTAGGTGTAGACGGGTTGTTGCCTACACGCGTGTTGCAGGATTCTCTACGTACTACGGCATAAATTTAAAAACAACGTAGTAACCGTACGTGGTCAAGTGTAAGCGATCCTTTCAGCGCTGTCGACTTGCGGGCACGTGCGATTCCGTGCAAACAAATATATGTATACTCAAAGAGAAAGTAGCGGTCGGCTTACCTCACGAGGAAACTGGAAGGTCCGAATAACCTGATCGGTCTGCAGATCAAAGACCACAATTTTCGGGGGACAGACGGAGGTGAAGTCATCGATGGAGGTCATCACCCCACTGTCGACGACCCAAAGCCTGTTGCACTTGTCAGCTCGAATCCTGTAGACCGAGGTCAACCCGGAGCAGTTGACATCGCCGCGTCCAGCGGTGTGCCAGTCCCAGGAAGGATAAGCCTGGATATCGAAAAAAAAAACAAAGTTGAGGACTTGTCAAATTTTCCCTGCTTTATCGGGCAACGCTTTCCCTACCTGAAGCTGAGGACTGCTGCCTGGTGGGATGTCCCGTGGGATGAAACTCAGGGTCGCCGGAATTCCTGCTCGTAGTCTCGGGGTGGCGATGAATATGCGGTGCCAGGCGATCTCGATCCCCGTTGGCACCACGTTCTCGGGACGGAAGTTATCCAGGAAACCTCGGTCGTACGGCAGCGCGAAGTCCATAAGAGGCCACTGCGCTATCACTTCCAGTTGATCAGCCGCCGAGCTCAGCGACACCAGGACGCCGAAGAAGGCGATGGCCGGAAGCATCCTGCTCGTTTCAGTGGTAAGGAGACGTTAGGTTTTTGAAAATACTCCGTATAGTCGATGTCAAGATCAAGACGATGAAGTTTTTACGGCTTTACGTTTGAATCCATCTTTCCTCATGAAAGCGCTGACTATGAAGAATATAAATTGTTTAAAATTGTTCTTTAAAGTAGCCTCGCAATCTCCTGCAGCACGATCTGTGAAATGATGAATTTCGGAAATCGAAATCAATATGGCAAGAAACCTCACGTTAGCCTCGAAGGGTTGTATCGCGGTTTCGCGGCGTTGCGGCAACGGCTCGAGGTATGTAGGTTCCTGCAAAATTCCTCGAACGTCCAATTTACTTGCACAAGGAGAGAAAGGGATTTACGCTCGTTAAACCAGTCCACCAGCTCTTTAGAGTGGCCCTTGTCGTTGCCGTAACAGTTTCCGTAGTGAACCGTACGAAGGCTTGAATACCTGTGTCGGTATTCTGCGGAGGCCAAGGCGGCGTAACTTCGAGTAAACGAGTTTACTCACGATCGGTCGTAAATACAAATTTCCTTACGCACAAGAGGACAGCTTGACACAATTACCGTAACCGGAAACTGTCAATCGATAGTTTCTTGTTGCCAATCCACGTCGAGATATTATTATATTTTCAAGCTGTGTTCAAACTTGTTTCAGTTCCATGCGTAAATCGAACCATCCGTGTGTACTTCGTTTCGCATGAGTAACATTTATTTGCTTTTAAAGCATCGCTGTAATCGCAAACTGGTGCTTAATAGTTTACCGTGCCCAAGACATGTTATATTATCCAGTTTGATATGATAACCTTTATTCAATGATGTGCATTAACCTAGTCTATTGGATCTAACTCATTCGTCCTACAGGATAAAATTTCACAGGCATGCAACAGCTACGCATGGTTTATATTTATCATTGTCTAGAATCACAATGGCATCAGGTATAATTGTGCCGTTTGTAAATATCCTGCAGAACGTTAAACAGCTACCGTTTGTGCCAAATACTAACAATGGCGTTATTCAAAGAACAATACCGCCGCTTATCTATCGGTGCGATCATCGCAGTGATTGTGTAGTGTGATTCTTGGCGACAAATGAGGTGGTGGGTTGAAAAATGAAAGATCAAGAGTTACTCTTTTTTCTTACACTTATTCCCTAGCCACCGGCAATCACGGATCATGCTTCAGCTCCTTAACGATACCTTGCCATACCAGGCTAACCAACGATACCGACAATGTTACGCAAAACAGCGTGAGAATTTTGCCAGCGATCAATCAGGCGTATCAACGCATCGGCAAATCGTCCCCAAACTTTATCTGCGATCATTGTTCTCAAATCCGTTTTTCTCGTTTATTTGCAATTTATGCTCGTTGCATATCTGCATTCGAGAAGTGAATGCAAACTTAGCAGACAGAAAGACGTACAGGAAAGAAAAAAAAACTATCCCATTTGCTGGCTGGTGTCGCTTGACTGAATACGGATTCAGTCTGAACAGTATAAAACCAGCGACAATTGCCGTGCACAAGAACCACGCACCTCGATTCATCGACCAACATTTGCAGACACGTTCACCCTTAGCCACAATTTTTCGTTGGAATATTCTCACGTCCATCGACCAGCGGCACAACGACTTACCTCATATTCGGGTAGACGGAACAGGCTGACGGCTTCTTCAAAGGATCTGAGGAACTTGGGACACCGTCGACTGTAGGCACTGCGGATCGGTGGCCAGGACTCGATCAACTAGACGCGCCGATTCTTCCGCAGTGTGGAACAAGTACCGCCGTCAAGTGATAGAACGGCTTCGTGGGGGCGAATGGGCCAGTAAGAACCAAGACCTGGTCCGATATCCAGGTATACCGTACTTACCTCGATGCAAATCTCCCCCGTCTCCCGAGACGGAGACACATTTGCTCGCGAGGTGAGGGCTACTGCGTAATCGCGTTACGGTGGTGTTACACCTCTACCTTTCGATAGATACACACATCGAAACCACACAGTAACAGTGCTCACACTCCGTGCTCCACTCCCACCAATCGGCTATTATGCGAGGGCTGGGTGTGTCGCGTTCCGAGGTGCAGGAAAAAGTACGCCTCCTTTTTCGATTTTGCGTTCTCCTTGCTTGTTTCAACATTTTTACGTGCCCAAAAGTGAGGCTTCGACTCGACACTTTAAAATGGTCCTGCATGCGAACCTTGACAAGCGTTTGGTATTCAACCTGAGGCACCAATTGCGAGTTTGCGAGCTTCCAGAATCGCGGGACGGTGAGTATTCCTGTGAAAACCATTCGTGCCGCATGTCTAAGACTAGTCCGTGATCTTAGATTCAGGCGGTCTGTACTTTCGCTCGTAGATTTATGAACCACACATCCTGGACGTTGTTTGCGGAACTCTGATCAACGGCCTTGCTATTGTCAGAGAGAACGACCCAGGCGAGATACGATACTCCCATACCAATGAAATTTCCCTGTTGTCCGTGCCTCTGATGATCGCTTTATGCAATGACCCTACAGAAACACTCGTCGGCTAATCACTGTTGGGTCATCGTGTCTGAGGAATCGCGGGCATGCCTAAGCGAGACCGGCTCGTTGTGTTGCGATACAATTGAGGTAAAGGTCACACGAAAGAATGAAAGGCGGGGCTCGACGAGTACGTGGCTGTAGCATTCTCGTTGTTACGACGCTCGGAAGAAACAAAATCGGAAATAGGTCCAATTTCTCGCTGGCCGCTGTTACATTGTGCGTAATACGTGTAATTATTTTTCACAACCACGCGAGTTGTTACGTTTAATCCGACGTTCAAACGCTGCGCCTTCCACTCGCTCGGGAAGTTATCGCATAAATTCCAACGGACTCGCCGCGTCCTGTGCTACGAATTCATACGCCTTTATCAGGTCGGCGTGATATTTTAAAAATTTCGCAATCGCGTTTTCGACAAGTAACGAAAGGCGTGCGACTGCAAAATAGAACGAGGCGAGAACGAAGATATATTGCACCTAAATAAACGTCCGTGGCATTTCGATAAAGATACACAACCGTCAAGATTTGGTGTCAGTCAAGCTGCGGCTTACTTTGAATTCTCTGTCTCTCCGATACCGACTAAACACCAATTAATTTCCGCGTTTGCTTTTCTTTTTCAACGCAATAAGACATTCCTGGTCCCCACTTCTAGCTCTTAGACAATTCGGATCCGCGGGCATTCTAGATTCGTACATACAGCCAAGCCTTCCGGCAGGGACAGTGGTTTCGATCAATGGTGGATATACGTGCATGCGGCGATCGTTTCGTTGTGCAGACCGATAATTGAAGCGGCGATGCCCTTGGCGTCGGCCGCGTTGAAAGTTGGTGCCAAGTTTTTTCGCCGTTGTTGTGAAAACGGAACCAAACTGATCTCCGCCGATTGGTACCACCCACAAATTTCAAGGCCAGGACTTGCGGCCAGCCGAAGTCGCGATCGGAATTCGGAGGGCGGGGTATTTTTCACCGGAGAAAGTTGACGACCGTATTTAACGCGATTTTCCAGCTTAGCGCTTCGGCATTCGCATGCAATGTTGTTGACCACGCACCGAACATTTTCACTTAACGAAAAAATTAAACGTAATTGCAACTAGAACTGATCCCAGATAACTGTACCTACATTTTATCGACAACTACACCTCCTACAAGTACCTTGACTTCAGTTAATAACAGTCCTCAGGATCTTGATTGGTGTCTACTATGTTACTCTGATCCAGTTCCCGTAATGGTTAAACGGTGAAACAAATTTTTCAATCCTTTTTCCACGGAATGTTATCAGATACTTGAATCATTCTGTCGCCCTCACGGAGAAGAAACCTCAACTCGAGTGTAATATATAATGTTAAATTCCCATAAAAAAAGATCAGGGTTCGAATTTACACCCGAAGTTGAGGTTTTTATTTTATGCGAGTGCAGTTTACAACGTTTGGAGAAAACTTCTGCTTTTTGCTAAGTTATTTTTTTATTCTTCTCGAAGCAAAACATATAAACGAACGAATCGATTGCAACTTGCTCTTAATGATCACGTCCGAGGGTTGGTCTGATGAAATTGTAGCTATCTACTAATTAGTATTATATCCATGCTTGGCCCGTAATGATAAATAACAACATATAGTGGCTGAGCGGGAGCAGTTTGCTGGTTAATATGGTGCAAGGATACGTACACACTTTTCATCTTAAGCCTCGTTGACCACGTATTTATATGTATTCGTATCGCCTGAGGCGTTAGTGCGAGTAAAATGAACGAGTTACTCGCGAGGGTTTCAGAAACAAGTCCCGCTGTCTATATCACGTTGCAGGCCCCATTTGGTGCGGTTCCGAACTCGAGATTGTATCTTGGAAATGCTTTTCTACAACATATAATTAATTTGCCATAAAATTTATAAAGTAATAACATGTTACCACGGCAAGTTATCATAAATTCATGTAGAAGTCATGTGATATTTAATACAGTGTCGACATCATAATCACGTTACGTAGCAAATTTTAATAACAATAAATTATTATTCACCTCTCATACGTTGTACAGCGAATTCCGTTTTTCCGGAATTTTCTCCGACTCGTGTTACATACATATGCTTGCTAAGTGTTCGAGTTTGAAAACAATATGCCGCACAATGCGTCGAAACTCTCTCTTTCATTCCTTGTCAGCAAAACTAACAAGTGGACAGTAGCGTGCGTTCGACGTATGGTTCACTGAATTTGCGGCCAAAGAATAATCGCAAGGGTGAATCTTGTATACGCATGTTAAATAAGGCGTTCAGAGTGAAAACAGATTGCGTCATTACTCTAATTATTTTTCCGTTATATTTATTTTTCTATGCACGTAGAAAGTCCATTTTATCTTATCTCTGACCCGAGAATCTCGGTTTCAACAAAACTTTATACGTAACATCTTTTTCCTTTACTTCGCATCGTCGTAATGATAAAAAATAAAATAATGAAATTGCGCAGTCAGCCATAAGCGTCAGGAAAGTTCGGAATTTTACTCGGTAATTTTTTTTTTCACCAAATATTTTCAAGAAACAATGTAGACCGGAAAATAAGCGTGTAAAATATTCGGCATCAATCATTTACTCCAATTATACATACTCGCGCAATATATATCGGACGTAAAATTACAAATTAACCCCCATCATAGAGATTGGTAATTGAATCTTGACGACAAGTTGAATACCATGAACAAAATACCACGGGTAATTTGGAAGAATCTGAAAATGATGTCGACGTAGGACGCGTCATATAAAATTGGGTCAAGGGTGTGACGCAGATTGAATTTCGTTGGGGAGAAAAACAAAATATATCCGTATTCTTGTATTCATATGTATATTTATTGTATGTACAAGACTCGCTGGAATTCTGATCGCGACTTGAACTAATTATTCGGCGAACAAGAATTCGTACAAAGAGAACGAAATCCTCCGATGCGGCTTCTTCGAGCTATCACAAAATTGCAAAAAATTGTCCAACTTTTCGGGGCCTTCGACGAGCTGTGCGTACTTCGGGTGGTGGAGAGAGGGCAGGATCAGGACGAGCGAAGTCAAGACAATTCCAGGAGCGGTACATCGGCTCAACTGCAGGCTTGCATTATGGTGAGAGCTTGATTGGCGCCGCAGCCAACGGTGCCCTGGATGAAGTCGGGGAAGTTTGACTCAAGGACGCGCATGCGGCCGCGTTTGTAGTCGACGACCACCTGGGTGGCGAGAAGGCAGCTCGAGCCCTGGTAAACAAGCTGGAAGTTCTCCTGCTTGAAGCAGTGCGCTGTGTCCCATCTGTAGACCTCGGAGCGGCCTTCGTACCTGAAGAAGAGGGCCGCGCCGCCGTCGGTACCGAGGATCACGAGGGTGGCGGGCTTCGGTCCGAGGTCGTGGACCTTTCCGGACGCCGATCCCTTCCGCAGGTACTCCGTCCTTATCGTGAACATCCTCGAGCTGCTCAGGTAGGTGAACACGAGGCAGCTGCTACCGTCGGACCGACGGACGAGCGCCAGGTACAAGACGTCGCGACGCGCCGCCCCCGACGTAACGGCCGCAGGAAGCACGACGCGGTAGCCTCTGCCAGCCGTCACGTCGTAAACGAGGATGGCCCGCATCGCCGCGTCCGAAACGTAGAGGGTTATCCGTCCGTCGGATGAGTAATCGACGACGAGGTATTGCAGACGAGAAGAGGAGCAGGCAAGGCCGCTGAGGTCTATGGTCTTGACGATCTGCGAAGGGAAAAAAGACACGGAGGGATAACTTCAAGAACGCGAAGAGGATGACGTCGGGGAAAGGTTTGCCTTCTTTATTTTTTCCTCCCAACTTCCTCACCTTGCCGGTTTTCACGTTAATGGCCACGACCTTGGGCGGGCATCTGTACACCGGCTCCTCGAGGGTCATAACCACGCCTGTGTCGAGGACCCATAAGATGTCCTGGGGGTCGAGGAAGAGGTCCACCGCGTTCTGGAAGGCGCTGCAGGTTCCCTCTTCCTGCATCGACCAGCACGGGAAGGCGGTGAGGGTTGCGGAGCAGCCTTTGCTCCTCAGTGAGACCTTGGCCACGGTCACCGGAACGCCGGACTTGTACCTGAGAGAAGCGCGAGGAGATGAGAGATGACCCGGGTACATGACCTTACGGTTAATTCGATTTCGCTTCGTTACCTTGGCAGTACCAGGAAGGCATCGTCCCTGTAGATTTGGGCTCGGGTCGCGATCACGTGCTTTGTGTTGTAGCGGCCGCTGTTCTTGAAGATGCTCTTGGTCGTCGAACAAGGCCATTCGAAGGAGCCGCCGGTCCACTGGACGCTCTTCACTTCCACCCCGCGGTTGCAATCGTAGGCCGTTGTTACGGCGGCGAGGGCGAACGCCACCGCTAATAATCGCAGCATTTTGGACTCGGCGTTCTTCTTTTTTTTTCTTAAAATTTTTTGTAATTTCTGTTACTTTTTCCGATCACTTTCTTACAGATATATATACATATATATATACGCGTATGTATATATATATATATTTATTACCGATGAGAGTTTGCCGCGAGACTGAGAGACAGACTGAGCGCCAAAAGGTTACGCCACATATATATACACAAACACATTCTGCCACCGATGCCGTACTCTTGCGAAATATTTTTTAAATAATTATTACAAACAGAAAACATTCTGCACGCGTCGACGCTGCTCACTGTATTCGGCACTCACCGCGAGCATCCCGATTCCATTGTTATTCGCGATTTTTTTTACCGTCGGCCAAGTAGAAAATGATCGTTTTGTAAAATATATATTGTACGTACTCAAAGGAAAACGAAAAAGAAGAAAAAAAAAAGTAGACACGAATGCTCGACGCAGGAAATAGAGCAAGCTCAAATTCGAGCTGGACTCGCATTGTCAAAATTTTTCTGCCCCGCAGTGGAAAAAATTATTCTGTTGAGCTTGAAAACCTTTTTTTAGGAAATGGATTCACGATACAATTCACGTATTGGAGAAGCATGTTTTCTGCGAACAATCGATCTCAACTTTAGCACAATCTACGGAGAGTATCTCCGATTTCTTTAAACCGTATCGTTTTACCGAACTTTCTCTTACGTGTTTAATCGTCAAACATCGAAAGTCGTGTTACGATTGTATCCAGCGGTAATTTGATACTGCGACTTCCGCTACTGATTTAATTTTCTAACCTGATGGGACAGATTGTATTTCTTTTCATCTTCAATGAAAAAGCCACAAAACATAAGTAGGAAGGCTACGACAATTAATATTTTATACATCTTGTGGTGAAATCCAACGTGGTGCACACGTGAAAAAAATGTTACGCAGATCTTACATCTGTTGTGCTGAATATATGGATTGCTGTATATTTAACTCTAAAAAAAGTACCGTTCGTATATTCACCGCAGGAGATGTAAAATCTGCAATATTTTTCTTTCCGTGCAGCTTTTCAAAATGTGATCATGGCCTGAAGAGAAATAGGATTTTGAGGGTGAAGCGCGGAAAATTTTCGATTCTTTCATTCGAGTGACAAGCTTGGGAAATTGATTGATAATCGATACGACACGATGAGTCGGGATTATCGGAAAGTTTCGCAATCGGTGGAGAGCCGACGAAATAAAGAAGAAGAGCGATTCCCTTCCTGGATCTCTTCCTGTTTTGCGATCTTATTTGTCAACGAATTTTGTAGTTTTTACAAACACGGATGGGAATGGCACGAATACTTCCGCCAGAGTCTGACGTTGCAGCGCGAGAAAATAACGCAACGAAAGACTGAATGAAAATAATTATCACTGTCGTAAAATCGAGGCAACCGCGTCGTGCAAAGTTCGTAATTCCTTGTCGCAAGGCCGGGTTTCAACACCCAAAACAATAAAAACAGCCTCGCTGAAAATCGTATAATAAGAAAAACAGTAAACAAATCAAACGGTGTCCAAGCATCGACTATATATAACCCCGACGAAGGAATTTCACATGTACTTCGGTCGTTTCAGCTCCACATATTATTCGGTAAGTAACTCCGGCCCATCGATTTTCTCCTCGGGGCCGTTTAATCTGACTCGCTTCGTTCCCCTCGGCAGATCCAATACAGGATGAACCGATTCCTCCTGGGCGCGCTCTGCGCGTTCGTCATCTCCGTCGGCTGCGCCTCCGCCTCGATGTCCTGCGACAAGCAGCTGCTCCCTGACCTGACCTACAGCCTGTCAGGTCAGAACCTGGCCTGGCCCTGCGCCAGCACGAGGACCATCTACGAGACGAACGGCCGCTACGTGCCAAAGAACATCATCGCCACCCGGATTCAGATTTACAAGGACGAGGTCTTCGTCGCTCAGCCACGGTTCAAGGTCGGCGTTCCGTTCACTCTCGGCGTCGTCTCGCTGAAGAACAAGGGCTGCGCAGCTACGATCACGCCATTCCCGTGCTGGTCGATGCAGGAGGAGGGCAACTGCGGTGCGATCCAGAGCGCCGTCGACGTCTTCCTGGACGCCCAGGACATCCTCTGGGTTCTGGACGCCGGAATCGTCTACACCCTCGAGTCCCAGCCGGTGCGAAGGTGCGCGCCGAAGGTCCTCGGCATCAACGTCAAGACCGGAAAGGTCGTCAAGGTAGTCGACCTCAGCACTCTCGTCTCCGCGGCCTCCAGGCTTCAGTACCTCGCCGTCGACCTCGCCGAGGACGGGTGCATTTTCCTCTACATATCCGACGCCGCCACTCGCGCCATCATCGTCTTCGACGTCCTCGCGAATCGCGGATTCCGCGTCGTTTTACCCAAGGCTGTCACCCTCGGATGCGCGAGACGCGATGTGCTCTACCTCGCCCTTGCAAGAAAGTCCTGCGGCGCCACTGTTCTCTACTTCACTTACCTGAGCTCCAGTAGAATGTTCAGCATCAAGACTGTTCATCTTCGCAAGGGATCCACCAACGGTGCCGTGGTTGACGTCGGCGTCAAGAACGCGAAGATTGTTCTTCTTGGTACCGACGGAGGCGCGGCGCTCTTCTTCAGGAACAAGGGTGAGTTCGGCATTTCTTCAAGGATATAAACCAACTCGCAATCGGATCAGTCGCCAAGCGAATATTCGATTGATAACAGATCATTCTGATTCATTGTTCAATAACTGCGGGTTTAATGGCATGAAAAATGTCGATTTCAACTTAGACCGATGAAAATCAACTCAATTACCATTTTCTACGAGTCAAAATCGCGTCCGGCCATGGTTATCGGTTCCAATTTTGGGCTTGATCTGTACTTCGTTAGCGGAGAACGTCGATGAAATGAAATTACTACAATTTTGGATCGTAACCGATTTCTCGAACAAACGATTCGGGGTCAAATGAACAAAACTGCTAGTCAATTTTCGATCGAGCAACGCTCGCAATCATTCGGCAAATACTCTTACATACGAATTGGTTATCAACGACTGTTGCCATGCACGCACTCGTTACGTGCCTAGTCTAGCTGGTAAAAATAAACGTATCGCTTTATATTGTCCTATATAAGATTTTGCGCAACTTAGAGATCGAGGAATTTAAATTGGTCTTATTTACAGGCGAGTCGGATATCTACATGTGGAACACGGACACCTGCTTCAAGAGCGACAATTTCCTCCTGGTACAAAAGGGCGGCGAATGTCGCCTTGCCACCGGCGTCGTTCCCGGATACAAGAGGCTGATGTGGGTCATCGAGAGCAACTTCCAGGACTTCATTCAAAACACGATAGGCTGCGCCGGTGCATCCGTGGTCATTCATCCCCTGGTTAAGTCGTGCGATGACTAAATTTCACAAAACCGCGGACACATCCCGGACGAAATAACGAAACGAATCATTCAAGATCGGATCGAACGATTCGGCCCGCTGAAATGATCTAAAAACTTCTGTTACATATAACTGTATTTTTTCTAGTTTTGCTTTCTCGCCCTCCCTTCTACCGATTTACCGTCGCTATCTTTCCGTTTCGTAGTACATGCGTACAGAAATAGAAAAGTTTAGCTTGACATGTTCAACGTGATATTCTAGTCAAATTTCATGCTTCGGCCAATTTCGTTATCGATTAAATTCAAAATCTTTTAATACATACGTGTCTGTAGTTAAATTGCAATTTCTTAACACGACGTTGAGTGACGGATACAAGACGCAAGTAGACCAGTGCCGAAAGTTGTCATACCGAGGAAAGAACAATCCGATTATTAATGAAACAGTTTATCAAAGTCCGCGAGTCCAGGCAAGATGAATAGATTGGTTCTTTGTCGTCCATTGTGTGAACTATTAGGGCCAGTTTATTCGACGTCAACAATTTTACAGTTGTTGATTATGATAGCAATAATAAAAAAATTAATGCACTAATTTGAACGACACTTTGTTCCCCATTATTTTCATTCCATATTTTTTGAATTTTATCTCCGAAATTATATTCTTCTTTTGTTTAATTTTGTCAATACTACCCCGAGTCTGTTGTATGTATAATTAAGAGTTCCACCCCAATAACCATCCGTACGAGTGTCATTATAATTGATGAGCGTAAAATTCTGTACTCATAGTCGCATGGTATAACTTTCACCTAATTGAGTACCGGTCTCACGGTCGGTAATAATATATAACTTATATGTATACGTAGAGATAATATACAGACGTTCAGAATCTGATCTCGTTTGTATCAACATCACATAGGTAGCGCAGTGTTTCGAATTGAGTAATAATCGTATGGGTGTAATATACATACATGATCCATGTATCGCACAGCGATCGTAGCAAGCGATATATAATACGGAGCAAACGTTGCACTGCGTAAATACAAACCAATATTTTAATATCGATCACGCGATTGCCGTTGCAGGCCAAATAAGCGTACAGACAAACGAAGTTTGCCTTGACTGCGGGCCTTTCATAAAAGAATGCGTTCAAGAATAATTGACATGCTGTCAAATTTGACATTCACAGTTCGCCAAAAAAAGATTTGATACTAAGCAGCGAAATCGGTGGACTTCGAACGAATAAATTATGTCTCAGGTTAACGTGCGGGCAAATATAATAGCCGTAAACTTTACTGAAGCTTACAAAACGAACGGTTTATATTTGTAAACTTTTATCGTACGTTTTTTAATCGATTTGCGATTTTTCCAGTCTACGGAATCCTTCGAGTCCTTCGGGTCTCGGAGGGGATGTCTTTCGTTGACAACAGCCCAGACGTTCTTCTGGGAATCCAGGGCGTAGTCGGTTATGCTCGGGATGGTTTCAGACTGAAGCTGGATCCTGTGTCCCTCCGCCTGATCGCAGATCCGGTAAAGAGAAGGAAAAGATAAAGCCGTTAAAACCAGTCATCCAGGTAATCGACCATCAATCGAGTATCAGCTATGGCGATCAAAACTAACGACTTCCGAATTACTCAAAGGTGTGATTATCAATATTATGCGATTAGTTATTACGCCATTAGCAAGTAAAGTGAACCGATTGATAGACGATGTGTGTAATTACACAACATGCAGCTGATGATGACGGCTTTAAAACGCGTTCAATCATACGACACACTTTCGAAACGACACTTAATTAACGCGGATAAACTTGCCTCTAACTTTTGCCTAGAATCCCATCTCACGCTTGCGATTTCCGTCATCAGGAAGTAGTGCAGACCACCTCGAAGGTCGCCGATCAGTCCGGACGACGGACCCATCTTCGATCCGATCCACTTGACGGAAATTCCGCTCAGCGATTCCTGCAAACCAGTTTTACTTTTGTATTTTTCAACAACGGAAATCATTATTCACACGATTACGATGCTTCTGCGAGGGCACTCACGTTTTTCATCAGACCAGATGGGGGCACTCCTCCGTTGCGAATGCTGTCCAGGTCCATGCTGAACAAATCGTCTGACCCATATCCGGTCAAATACATTATGGGACTCTTTCGGGAAATCGCCAAGTCAGTGCTGAATATTTTAGGGATGTCAGATTGACTCGACAGTTTCAATCTCCACCAGGTCCTCTGGGCTGAGCAGGCGCATGCAAAAAACCAAAGATTTTCCGTGTAGTGAATACAACGTTCTGTCAGACTCGAGGTCAAACAGATTTTGAGAGCTTCTTGCAGCCTTGGAAAGACTTGAAAAGATGTTCTGTAATTGCGGGTGACAATTGATCCAATATCGAAAAGCCACTTTCCATTTCCTGCAAGACCACGTATACGAGTAGATTTAATAGTTCGTAACAAATGCTCACCGAGACTGTAAACGATTATGCTTTGGTCTCCGGGGTCACTGACGTAGGCTTGAAACCCACGTTGACCAACGACTGGGTCCACAACGAGGCACTTCAAATCCCGAGACGGAATGTTCTGCAGTTTTGTTTCGGTTACCTGAATCCAGAAGCGTCTCAAATCAGTGCACAAGATACGATCGTCGTAAAAAATTGCCCGATACTAGCTGGCGAATATGATTATCATTTTCGCACCTTTTCGTTTCTACGTAAATCAAAAACGACAATCTTCGCGGAACACCGATGGCTGCGTGTGGGTGCATCTAGGATCCAAAGCCTTCCTCTGACGTCAGAGTCTAATCCGGTTACAGACTGTAGATCCTGGCAATCGCCTTCCTGTTGGGATTTCGAATCCGGAAACGGAAGCAAGTCAGCAGTCACCGCTGCTAGTTGCAATGGATTTCCAAACTCCGGCCAGGTAGCTTCGAGCAGCGTGAATTGCACCTTGGTCGCTTTGTCCCACCTGTTTGTATAACGATTAACACATTGAGTTGCAAACGTGAGTAAATAGGATTCCGATAGTTCGATAATTCTTTACAATACATTCATTGATATGACAAGCAGATCGCGGCACTTTTGTCAGCGAATTCATTCGACGCCTTGCCGCAATTGATGGTAATCGTAAGATACGGTTTTCTTCTTACACAATGACTCGTAGAAAATGTATAACTAATTCTGAACCTGGGTACCGCGAAGTAAGCCTTGTTCCTCCATACGGTGAACCTCCATATCGGAACGTTGTGAGGAAGTCCGACGGTTGAAAAATTCCAGGCCAAGGCTTCTAGGATCACAGAGCATGGATCGAAGATTGGAAGAAGAATCGTTGTCAAGATTAAATTACTTAGAATTGGCATTTTCGGCGGTAACGTTGAAGGAAGACTAGATTAATGAGCCAACCGACTCTCTTCCATCGTGCCTGGTTATTATTTGCTGATATCAGCGCGGTGTTGTCTGTCATAAATTGTGCTGCGGTTGTACTAAATATTCATGTATCGACTAAGTACACCCGGATAAGACGAGAATCCATGTTCATATATTCTATTCACCGAGTCACCGACCGCTTGAATTCTATTTTGCAATCGGTTTGCCTGTAATATCGTTATAATTGCATTACAAATAACTTGCCGCCTGTGAGTATCAGATTTTATTCTTTACAGGTGAAATTTTTTAGACATGTATTTTAATCTCGAGTATCAATAATTCAACAGCTGTTTAAGCGGATTCCGACGTGTATAGTTTACGCATGCACGTCGTGTAACGATTAAATTAATTGATCAGGTTTCTCGAGCGGTAAAACGCAATAAAAGAAATTCTCAGTATTTAGTCTCGTGAGAACATTATACCGGTATCAAAATTATTCAAAAACTCGTCTATGAAGTAATTGAAAGAACTGAAAACATCTAGACGTATATCACTAATTAATCCAACAAGAAATCACGTTTGCGAGTGTAATTTCATTTTTTTTTTTTTTTATTTACTCCTCGAAATGCATATAGGACGCATGTCGAATGCCAGTATGTTTACAAGAAAAATAATTCGGAAGATCTTGCTATTGAATATACGATTATATTACTATCGCAATAAAATCATCAATAAAGTCTCGTTGTGATAAATTATTCTGAAGTCTAAAAAATAATCGTTCAAATAATATTTATAGACGTAATATAAAAGCATATCGCTGTTGCTACAACGAAACTGCATCGTCTATCCGTCGGCATGTATAGCGACAATTACTTGATTAAATTGAATTGAAAATAAAAATTCAATCGACCGACCGAACACCATTACCTGCTGGTAATTAGTCTAATAGTTGTAAGTTGTAAGTAAAAATTCACTCAACTTTAGAGAGGCTGATCACTCTACGAACCCCTATGATAAAACGGTTGATCCTGTGTATAAGCATAGAAGATAATTGTTTTATCATCAGGGTCCGCAGAGTTACTTGGATTCCAGCCGCGACGAGCGAGCTGAACTTTCCGACTGTCGGTAACTCAGGAAAGCTGCATACACACAAGTGTAGGTATTACAGGCTGGCTGCGCCGTCTCGATTCGTGAGAAACAGTTGACCGACCCGATTCTATGAAATCCGCAAGAGTGTGCCAAGGTTCCGAGCCACGATGAACGTGCACGACACACACACCTATAATGCGTAGCACAACGCGACACGTGACGACGAGCTGCGAAATACCGACGCGGCGTGGCGCTAGCATCGGGTGAGTAAAAAAGGTTGCAAATGGCCGCTGTGCACCGTGGACAGTGTGTACCGTGTAGTAAGGAGGCGGAGTTGATTGCGAGCAGCCTGATGTCGAGTGCGTGTCGTGGCGTAGTGAGTCGGTGAATATATAATAATATCGGTATATCGCGAGATGTGATGTCTCCGAGGAAGGTGCGGTGAGTGAATATCCAGGGGTGCGCGTCGCAATTCGAGAATGTCTTCGGACTCGCGTTGATAAACTCGCGAGGGTTATCCAAAAGCGGTAAAAGCAGGAACGAGAGTTGTATGTAATCGGAGTAATGAAACCGGTGTCCGAGAGCGAGCTGGGCGTGGAAGAGGTTAAAGTCGTCTCAAACTCAACGGCGGCAATTCGGTCCGACGGATCGACGGACGGAGGGACGCGAAGCGCGGAGAGTCACAGGTTCCGACGGACCTTCACGCTGCCGAAGAACCCGTTTCAGAACGCGGCGAAGATGTCGAAGCGTCGGGTGAAGCACAAGGACGGCGGACAGCAGCAGCAGCAGCAGCAGGACGCGAACGCCCCCCAGGGACAGATCCATCCTGGCGGTGGTTTTTACGCGACGGCCGAACGACAGCCCGGGAAAAAGATCTTCAGGCGGCCCTCGTGGAAGAAGCTCATCAACAAGATGGTCCAGCACATGTCGAGCGTTGGGGTCCAGCAGAAACCCTCGAACTGCGACGGACTCAGCCTCTCGGCCCACGACCTCAGGGTCCCGCCCCCCAGGCCGGCGCACATTCCGCCGGACCGCGTCCCCGGGGTGATCGGGCTGAGGAACCACGGCAACACCTGCTTCATGAACGCCGTACTCCAGTGCCTGTCCCACACCGACATACTGGCCGAGTATTTCGTCCTCGACCAGTACAAGGTCGACCTATCTCGCCGCAACAAGCTCAATTCGAAGAAGTACGGGACCAAGGGCGAGATCACCGAGCAACTCGCCCTGCTTCTCAAGGCCATATGGAGCTGCCAGTACGACCCCGAAATGAGCACCACCTTCAAGAGCGTCGTCGACAAGTACGGGAGCCAGTACAGGGGCAATCTTCAACACGACGCACAGGAGTTCCTGCTTTGGTTACTGGACAAGGTCCACGAGGACCTCAATCAGGCGACAAAGAAGAAGTACAAGATCATCAAGGTGAGAGACTCTTACTAATCACGTCTTATTACCAATCTCGATATCTAGCCTAGGTTTCCCAGGGACGATGTTGACGTAAGTAACGTAAGCGTCACGAAATATCGGGAAGCAATTCGTTATCTTGCAATTTTGGAATGATTTTTTTTTTTTCTTTTTAAAGTAGTTGGTTTTTGAAAAATATCGATTGTGTGTTTGGTTTGGTATGGTTTTCTAAATTTCAGATAATTCTAATGGTGCGAAGTATAGCTCTTTACCGAACATGCGTTGTTACATATAGTAACGTTACTACTAACTTCAATCACGTTTCCAGAGGTGACAGAAACGCCGACCGGCTAACAAAAATTCAGACATTGCATCCCGCGATCGATGATGAAATTCGTAAATTTCTTTTACCTGTGCCACTTGGCAACTCAACCGGTGGCACGACTTGATCGAATATTCCATTTTCGTACGTAAACATATTACGAGGCTTTTTGCACCCAGAAACGTGCCTAACTCTTCCTAAGTATTACGAAAGTGCTAATTGCAAGTATTGCGAATAAGGAAGAAGCGCCAGTCGATGCAACGTTTAAGAAGATATCCCATGTATATTGAATCACCTTTGGAGCTGAACATCAGGCTTACATGTTACGTAATAATTAGTTTAGGCGCTTAGCAGTCGAACATTCGTTTCGTTAGTTTCCACGCGTACACGTCGACGAACCTGAAACAAATTATTCGTCATTTCCTAGTGTTTAGAATACTCTCAAGCATGCGTGTATTCGTTCCTCTTATTCGTAGTACAGAACCTCGTCGAGCGAAGCGCCCTTGAAATTCGAACCTGGCTCGGGAAAAAACCACTTTACGTGTTTATAATTAGTTCCCTCGTTGTGTTTCCACTGTTTTCATTAATCGTTACCCGGGCGGTTTCTTTTTTTTTCTTATTTTTTAGGACAAACCTGAATCACCGAAACAGTCGTCATAGAATTAAACTTTGACTAATGTATTGAAAATTTGTGACAAAGATCTCGCGATTCGATGAAGTTAGAAAGAAGGCGTTGTTGATTGTGCCACTTTGTACTTGATGTCAAAACAATATGCGAGGCTTAGTCAGTCATTTCCTTGTCTTTATTATGCTCCGATGAGACAAATCCATCGTATTCTTCTTGATATTTTTTTCACGAGCGTGTGATGTAAAACTGTTTAATACTCCGCCGTTTATAAATAGATCCGTGTTTCGTCAGATTTGGGCCCCATCATGTTGCCGGACTCGTCATCGTCTAGAACATTACAGAAATCTGTCACTCGCGCGTTTCCCGCTTCCCTTTTCTCCTTATTATCGTCGTTGTTACCGCGTCTTGCAAAACTCTAACGTTTACGTATAATTCACTAAACCTTTGCATCATCGTACATAACGAGTAATATTTATATTTGTACAAGGAAGACGGGAAAAAAAGTACGCCAGTCCTCACAATAGTCACGTATTATCAACTAACGTGTAAAATAACTTCTCGAGTATAATTGTGAGTTTCGATTAGCGTAAAAATGCTAATGAAACGTAACAAGTTGAACGCGATCGTTCCAAAAACATTCGCACATGTCTACAAGTAGTATTGTCTTACGCTATTCTCGCAGCGCTTACTCGTCGTGTCCTTGACCAAAAATTCTATGCACCTAACCGGGAACGAAGTCTCTTCACGATGGTTATGATGCCGTATGAATTAATCAGTGATCCTCCCCCCCCCCCTTCCTTGCCCCTCCAAAAAAGGTTGGTTCTTCGACGTCGCTAAACGTCGTCGCGAGGCTTCACGCCGCGCATCCTCTGACTGTCGAAATTAAACAAATACCGCAGAAACTAACGAATAAATGCATAATAGCAACGACGAAGTATCGCCTCTATTCTTGGACGATGCGGAGAGGAGCGGGCTGTAATCGTGAGAGGCTCCGATGCCGAATTATAGCATATGCGTGCACATAATCTTCTCCTTTTCGCATTTCCTACAACATAGAACGCAGAAATCGGCAGCTTACACTCGGTGTCCTTGGGAAGACAGTAATATATATATATATATATATATGTATAGTACATTTGTTCCAATGTGATGCGAGTCGGAAGGCCGCAGACGGATAGGCGGGACGGAGACGTCGGTTGGACTGGAGGCAGGCCTTCACCTAAATTTATTTCGCGTTCGGAGAAAATAAAACATTGTCCGCGGTCTTTGCTCGCTGTACGTAACAATAAAGTCTGTTTTAAACCGGCGCGGTTGCGATTTTCCACCGCGAGCGAGAGAAAAAAGTACGAAATTCGCAAACTATATAAATTTCTTTAAAATCTGTACACGCTGTAAATGACGGTTTGAAAAACATTATTTCATACAAATCTATCGCTCGTAGAAGGATTTTTATGTGCTGAATTTGAACCCGCTAAATGACGGATTTTAATTGGAGCTGTACAGCTGCACCCTGACAGGCCAAATAAAAACGTCTCCTTAAGCAAGGAATTCCTGAATGAGAGACAGAATTGCCAATTAACATTTCTTGACGATGAACGGAACGGTTCAACGTTCATCGTCGTTCCCGTTGCTGCTGGCTGCTGACGCTACTCGCATTCTTACTCTCGACATATTTTTCATTTCTGCTTCTCCGCAATGCAGGCTACACAGTGCTCTGGGGATGACTTATATTTAATTACTCATTAAATGCGACTAGCTCCTCTCCTCCTCCGCGTATTGTTATCTTCTTCGTGCAGAAGCCAAAGGCTAGGAAGAAACACGATTAGAATTTTGCCAAACGGACGATAAGTAGCAGGAACAATATTACAGACAACACAGTGGGTGCTCTATCTTATTGTTAAAGTATCCAATTTTCTCTTCTTCTCCCATAAACACTCTGAAACTGATAATTTTCTCTATACGCACCCTAAAGCAGTTAATTTTACCCTAAAACATACCCATTTTTACAGTTAGTTGCGTTTTTTTCTCGATAAATGAAAATCGATTTAAAAAATTATTTTGATGCTTGAAAACAATATTTATACTTCCAACGTAACATGTAAAAAAAAAAAAAAAAAATAGATAAAATCTCAAAACTCTCTTACATTTAACGAAACCATAATTTTGACGGTTCAATTGAGTGTCGTTATCTACGAAAACCTGCACTCTTTCCAAATTATTTTGTTCCTATATTTAGTCGGAAATATAAAGATTGTTCTCAAGCATCAAATTAATTCGTTCAGTCCATTTTAGTGTATGAAAAAAAAAAAATAATTGAAAAACATCGAAAGTTTCAATGTATTTTCGATTAAAAATTTGAATCGCCTCTCGACGCGGTTTAATATTAGCCAAATAATTTTATATTCACAGGTTATTTTTTTTTCTCTAATCTGATCATGTTTTTAGGATTGCGTTGAAAAAACACGAAAACTAGTAAAATAACGGAAACCCTAGTGCGTACCTAATTTTGCTCTGTTATCAGCAGTGTGAAAAAATATTGGAATCCTAATACCCTCCGATTTTTACAAAGCTTTCGTCGTGAATTTTCCCTTATTGTTTACTCGGATTCGTCATTGTAGTTTCCGACAAATGCGAACGGCACGAATACCGAGTTTGTGCAAGCTTCCTGGACAAATATAGTCTGCGCATATACAGCTAGTTTAATGCTAGTATTATATATATATCAGTCGAGGCGGTAGCCACAGTTTGTTCGGCCGCAGCTTATCTAATCTTTTAGTGAGCGCACACTTTGTTATTTTTTTCTCTGTTGCATTATAGATAAACTGAGAGACAGGGACGTATTTGCTCTAACGGATTCAGATATAACTCGAATACTGAATTTTTTTGTTTCTCAATCGGACGACGAAAAAAATTACCCATGTTAACCAGTCTGTGTACACAAAATGTCGCGTTCGGCCATATGTCCAACACGTATTTCATCTCACTCACGATTCTTATTATTATCGCGATCAATGAATTTATTAACGATGAGCTGCGCATGAGGAGAAAAATGCGATTGAATATCTCCGTGTCCAGCTGCTGCACGATAAATTACAGCTATATAGTATAATATGTCGTTATGTATAGCTCGTTTAATTAGAAGTGATTACATCGGCTTATTCTATATATATAACTTATCTCCGTGATGAACTTTCTGAATGACTGACTGACTGACTTACTGACTGACTGACTCTGCGACTTCTCGAATACAGCAGCGGGTGTAGAGTTCATTCACTTCTCATGCCGCTAGTACTGCTACCTACCTACCGTCACTCACTCTTTTTACGTTGTACACTTTCTCGTTTGTTTATAGTCGCTATCTATACACTAATTATGGTGAAAATTACACAATTTCTGAATTTTTTTTATTCAGTTACTTTCATACTACACTCAAATATCGTTGGTCGGCAATTTTTAACACGTTTGTCTTATTTGATCTTGAGCCACGTAACATTGTTAATTCCTTTTCGTTATACGGAGGTATTTACATGACTTTGAACGTAACGAATATTTTTAAATACATTGTTGCAATTCTTCACGTATATATAAGGTTATGGTATTTCGTGTTGTTGTAATTTTTCTCGCCGCGAGGTAAAAGAATAGAACATGAGATTAGTCACCAAGCGCGATCTCTATATCTATACCGTACGTGTAATATTGTTGAAATAACCAACTCGCCTTTATTTTCCCCAATCACAATTCACACGCATAGCATAGCTTATCGTTTCACTAGTGTCAGCGAATGAAAGCGGAGAGGAAAAATAAAACGAAGAATCGAATTTACTGCAGGTAAAATGTGTTGTTGAAGCAGCGGGAAGAAAACTCTTGAGATTATCCTTACAACTTGAAGATTACATTCATCGCGCTTTGAGAATCGCTCGCTCACTTTCACGAAATCGCAGCTTATTTCGTAACCTTCGTTGGAAACGACGGAGAGGGACGGGTCAACTAATATTTACTAATGATATACGATGAACGAATAATAACGCGGGGAAAAGAAAATGCGCGATTGGTCGACAATCGTCGTTGCGATAGCTGCAATCATCGTCAGTATGGTGTAAAAGCAGTAACAGAAGAAAAATTACCAAATATTTTTCGAACGATATTGTATTAAAATCATGTTTCATTTCTACGCACGAGACTGTAGAGAAAAAATAAATCGAAAAAAAGTGTCGTTACGGTGATGTCATCGTAACCATCCATTGAATTAAGTATGAGTACGTATATAATACAATGCGTGGTATGCCTAAGTGTGCGCATTATGTCTGCGACAACCGCGACGGCTGGCAGTGCTTGTAAACTTCTTTGAGTGATGAAAGATTGGTAAAGAGATATAAAAAATACAAAAGGAGAAAAGAAAGAGAAAGAAGAAGAAGAAGAAGAGGATCGCGATAAGTAAATACTATACCGTCACGTCACGAATTATCGCGCTCCGTGTACCTATTCTTATTGCACAGTCTCGTGAGCCAAAGGAGTTTTCTTCTCTCGCTCTTTCTCCTTTGTGGCTTAAGCAAGCAGGAAGCCGTATGGTAGATTTTTTCAAACATATTTCTTTACCATTTAAAGTCATTCAGAGTGGCGACGCTGTCACTGTCTCTTACGTTATACTTGCGCGTAGGCGTCTACGTGTGTATCTTGAGCTTGAAATATGCGTAAGAATAACCACGCTGAGGTTGCACTTTTTGCGATAAGAATGTAAGGCCTGAAGCGGGCCGCGTATTTGCGGATATATTTATCATATTTTTCCCCATATTTGTTCGTTAGGTTGTATGAACGCAGGAGGCTTGAATGTATGCACAGGGAATACTCGTATCGTTCTCTCTGAACG